>NW_011888795.1:14502378-14507337 GCF_000151845.1 Pteropus vampyrus
AAGGAAGGAAGGAAGAAAGAATTACTTTCAGGTTACAGAGTTCACATACTCAACTCTTGCTAAACTGAGCCTGCTTACATTGATAATCTTCTGAGCTGGAAAACTTGAGACATGCTGAACTTTGCCTATTGATGAAAATAAGTCCCTTTCTTTTCTTCTCCAGCACAGACCTAGAAATTCATCATAACTTTTTGTAAGATAACATGAGTATGTATGCATCTATATACCTAAGGAATGTTAAAAAGAGGAGCTGGTGAGAGAAAATTAGAACCTCTTTCCACCTCAGGATCAAGCTTAATGATATGGAAGGAGCAGGTGCTCTAGCACATGTGCTAAACTTGGAAGATTTACACAGCCCTGTGCATGGAGCGCTTGCAAATTCACAAAATTCTCCACGTTTTTCTAAAATTCCCTTAGGAAACTTTGTGTGACTCTATACTCTCATAGCAGTTGGTGCATCCCTGTATTAACAGGTGCCTCACTGTATTTAATTATTAGTGTACACATTTGTCTTCTCCACAAGGCTCTGAGTTTCTTAAAGACAGAAACACTATTTAGAACATTGAACTTGAAAACAACATACAAGGGACATTCTGAATTCTCAATTTCTAGAACGTTTAAAAATAGTTGTTCAGGCATAGACATGTGTAGAGTCAAGAGACTAAACCAGATGACACTTTCAAGACTTCAGATCTAAAAGTTCGCTTAGAAAGGAGTTCCTTGAAAAATAAAATCAGAAAGCATCTACTGTATTTAGTTATCCTGAATAAAAAGTAATTTCATTTTCCCTTTACTACTTAATTGGCTCTTTTGCTCAAAGCACATTTAAATTCTGAGTCTCAATAAAGCTATGATGGTAATCATAAAAGATTTAAGAGTATTCATATCTCATTTCATTACGGTAAAAATATTGCCTAAGTCTTACCAACTTCTATAGGCTAAAAACAGCTACTATCGGAGCAATATCTACTCTAGTAATTATCACTAACAACTCAAAGGGTTTGAGAGTATTAAAACACCATCATTGCCATGTAGCTGGATGCACAGAGTAATATTAAAAGGAATGTGTTAAATTGTACATTTCAGAGACATATTCTTAAAGAGATTAGCACCAAGACCTGCTCTTACAAAGAGATAGAAAAAGAGCTCAAACTCTTTCTGAGGCTTGTGAATACATGGAGTTATAAAATGATGTCCCCAAAAGTCCGGAAATGAGAGAAGAAAACTAGCTCTGAGTGTTAAACTCAGAGATCAAAGCAGAAATATGCAAAGTTGCCTGAAAGGGGCAGAATGACTCCTAGGCCTGCAGGGTTTGACTAAGGACAGATTAACTGAACATTTCTAAAGATAGAATATTTTACTCATAGAGTGTCGGTTATAAAAGCACAGAAAAAATTAGAACCTGGAGGTCCCTAGGGTAATGCCAGGTTATCCTTAGCTGCCGTTAGAGACTTAGTAAGGAGAGAAAATATACTCATTATCTTTGTGTTGATTAATCTTTGTGTTGATTAATCAAGTCATTGTTCTGGTGTGTGTTTTAGCCTTGTGCACACTTAAGTCAAAATGAGTTTGTCTAATCCAGCTCTATCTTGTGCACTGAGATATTGTCAGTGCCTAGTATGATATAAAACTACCAAACACAGTGGATCCTCAGTATTTCTTTTTCAGCTGAATTAGTAGTCCTAAAACTGACAAGGGAGAATTAGCTTTTCAGTTCATTGATTTTCCTCTATTATTTTTCTATTTTCTATTTCATTGATTTCTACCCTGATCTTTATGATTATTTTTTCTCACTTTAGATTTCATTTGCTCTACTTTTTCTGGATTCGTAAGATGGAAGCTGAGATCATTTGTTTGAGTCATTTTCTTGTCTAATATGGGTGTTTAGTGCTAAATTTTCCCTCTAAGTACCATTTTAGTCCCATTCCTTAAATGTTGATATGTTGTCTTTCCACTTTCATTTAGATCAAACTACTTCTAATTTTCTGGGGTGTTTTTTATTTGTTTGTTTTACTCAATGTTTATGTAGAAGTGCATTACTTAGTTTCCAAATATTTGTGGATTTTCCAGTTATCTTTCTTTTATTCATTTTAATTTGTGTGATCAGGAAATATACTTTCTATGATACTATTTTTTAATTTACTGAAATTTATTTTCTGACCCAGAATATACAGAATATGGTCTATCTTGGCAAATATTTCAAGTACACTTGAAAAGAACATGTTCTTTTTTTGTTTTGTTTTGTTTTGTTTTGTTTTGCTGCCGTTGAGTGGAATATTCTATACTATAAATTAGGTCAAGCTGGTTGATAGTGCTATACAGGTCTTCATTTATTTTAAATTGATTGATAGTGTTGTGATTTTTTGTCAATGAGTTCTATCAATTTTTGAGAGTGGTTATCAAAATCTTTGGCTATAACTGTGAATTTGTATATTTTTATTTCAGTTTTTGCCTTATGTATTTTAATGATTCATTATTAAATTCATAAATGTTTAGAATTGCTATACATAGAGTGACTTTGTAGAGTGAATTTTATTATTATGAAATGACTCTTTTAACTATGGCAATAATTGTTTTTTGAAATCTACTTTGTCTTATATTAATAGAGGCACTCCAGCTTTCTTTCAATTAGTGTTGCCAGAGTATATCCTTCTATCCTTTTATTTTTAACCTATTTGGTCTTTTATGTATAAAGTGTGTTTCTGTAGGCAGCATGTAGTTGGGTCTTTTTTTAAATCCAATATGGTGATCAATGTCTTTTAATTACATATTTAGGCAATTTATGTTTAATAAAATATGTGGTTTGGGTTTAAGTCTACTATCTTGCTGTTTGTTCTTTATTTATCCATCCTGATCTTTCTTCATTTTTCCTCTTTTACTGTCTTCTTTGGCATTAAGTATTTTTTTTTTACTTATTGGCTTTACTTATTGGCTTCAAGTTCATAAGCATTTTTAACTTATAGCAATCTATCATCAAGTGATAATCTAATGCTTTACATATAATGTAAGAAGCTTACAACAATATACCTTGATTTCTCTCCTCCCAGCATTTGTACTATTATTGTCATACACATAACTTCTACATATATTATACACTCCACAGCATGTTGTTATTACTTTTGTTTAAAAGTCAATTACCTTTTACAATTTTTGATGCTATTTATTATTTTTGTGTATCCAGCTCCCTATCTAGTATGATTTTTCTCCTGCATGATGAACTTCCTTTAACATTTCTTGGAGTGCAAGTCTGCTAGTGATGAACTCTTTCAGCTTTTGTATTTCTGAAAAAGTATATTACCTTTATTTTTGAAAAATATTTTTGCTTGGTTAAAAGTCCTACATTATCAGTTTTTAATTCCTATACTTTAAAGGTGTTACTTGACTCTCTTCCAGCTTGCAGTTTTGGTGAGAAATTTGCTGTCTCCATTACAATTGTTCTTCTAAATGTAATGTGTCTTCTGTAGCTTCTGTTATTTTTTTAAATTAATTTAATTATTATAGGTTTTGGTGTAATTTTCTCCAAGTTTCTCATTCTTGGGGTTATTTGAACTTCTTGAATCTGTGAGTTTATACTTTTATTAACTTCATAAATATATTTTCTACTACATTCCCTCCCTTCCGAGACTCCAAATACATGTATATTGGGCTGTTTTAATTTTTTCCTATACCTCATTAATTTGTAGGATATTTTGTTTACTTTTTATGTTTTTTTCTCTACATGTTGCATTTTAATGATTTCTATTGCTATATATTTATGATCACGTATCATTTCTTCTGCATTGTATAATCTGCCACAAATTCTCTTCAGTGTCTTTTTCATCTCAAATATTGTCATTTTCATCTCTAGCAGTTTGATTTGGATATCTAAACCTTTATCTATATCTATATATCTCTATTCATATATTTTTCATTTCTCTACTTAGACTATTCAATATTTTATCTATCTTCTTGAATATTTAGTATTCAATTATATAACTGTTTTAATTTCTTTGTCTACTAATTCCACCACCTGTGTCATTTAGAGTCAATATCTATTGATTAATTTTTCTTCTTTTAATGAGTCATGTTTTCATGCTTTTACACATGTGTGGTTCTTTTCTTCTTCTTCTTTTCTTCTTCTCTTCCTCTTCCTCCTCCTCCCTCTCTACCTTTTTCTCCTCCTCCTTATTATTATTATTACTACTACTACTACTACTACTATATTCCAGACATCATGAGTGTTACTTGTTGTGCATTTAAAATGTTTGTATTTTTATAAATATTCTTGAGCTTTATTCTGAGAAGTAGTTAGTTATGTGGAAACAGTTTGATTTTTTCAGATCTTGAATTTCAGTTTGTTAGGTTGGGCTAGATTAAGTCTAGGCTTAATTTTTTCCCATTACTGTAGCAAAATCTTTCTGAGTACTCAACTCTGTCCTTTACAAATAATGAAGTAGTACATTCAGGCTGGCAATAATCTGAGCACTGTGTGGAATTATTCCCTGTGATCTTTCAGGAGGTTCTATCACCAGTATTGGGTAGTTTCCTCAGATTCTCTTGTTAATCAGTTCCTAATACTCTATGGGACCTCTGTACAGAGCTCTTTCTCCCTGCAGCTGCCTCCTCTCTGATACTCTAACCAGCTTTACCTCCTCAAATCTTCAACTCAGGCTTCTCACTTAAAAGAGAGTGTTATACTCCTCCCGGGTCCCCCACCCTGTGCAATGTCCTAGAAACTCTCTTGAGATGGTAAGCTAAGGAAATTATAGGGCTCGCCTAATTTGTTTACCTTCTCTCAGGGATCAATATGCTTCACTGCCTATTGTCCAACATCTCGAGAATCATCATTTTATATATTTTGCCCATTTTTATTTTGTTTTTGTTTTATCAATTTTAGGTAGGAGGGTAAGTCCTCTCCCTATTATTCCATATTGGCAGAAAGCAGAAATCTGAATTGACTTTTGTTTTTTGTCTTTTAAT
>NW_011888795.1:14507892-14544221 GCF_000151845.1 Pteropus vampyrus
TCTGAACTCTCTCCTTTTGGGTTTTTAGGAGGCTTCATTATACAGGTATAATTGATTAAATCATTGACCAATGGTTACTGAACTCAATCTTTAGCTCCTCTTCCCTGAAAGTTCAACCCTCTAATCACAGTTGCTCCTCTGGTGACCAGCTCCCATTCTTCAGTGACCTAAGGGCATTACAAAAATAATCTCATTAACATAACAAAAGACACCTTTATAGCTCTCATTACTTAGGAAATTTCAAGCTCTGTCAGAAATGGGAGGAAGATCAAATATATATTTCTTATTATAAGTCATAATATTACAATCATGATGCAAGAGTAAGCAAGATGTCTAGTGTGATCATGTCAAAAATATTCAGGAGCCAACTAAAGAAGCTTACACTGGCCAAAGAGAGGACATTTGAGCATTAGTGGAATAACAGTTGTGATGCATTGATGCATATCCAATATATCTAAAGCATGAATTTATTATAATATTAAGAAATAAATCGTTGGTCATTTTTGAAAGACTCTATGGAATTAAATCACTATTTTGATAACCAGTAAATAAAAAGACATTTTTAAATATTTTTCCTACCTTCCCTATAACCACATAGTTTGAAAGACTCTATGAAATTAAATCACTATTTTGACGACCAGTAAATAAAAAGAAATTTTAAAATATTTTTCCTACCTTCCCTATAACCACATAGTAGATAAGAGAAGTTTTTCTTAAATATTTCAACTAAATAAGTAAAGATAGAATAATAGAATTATAATATTAATATTTTACAAACCCTAATGAAATACTGGTTCCAATCAATGGCTCGTAACATCACATATAAAAAATGAGAATTATATGTTATGATGTGCCCCCGCTGGAAGTACACAATATCACCTAACAAGTATTTTTGCCAAAATCTCAAATATAAATTTAGTCAAGTTTCTAGAATTAACTACTTAATTTATAGGCAATATAGGAGACAAAAATATATTAAGAAATACCATGGAGATACAATCAGAAAATCCAAATTGTGGGAAACTCGACAAGGCAAACATCCTGGTTTATTCAACAAATAAATAAAAGCATAGAGAGGAAAAAAAAAGGTAAAATGAATCTATACATTTAAGAGACATATCAAGAGATGAGAGATTTCGGAAGATGCAAACTCCCAATCTACTCTACCTAGAGGTACAAGCACTGTTTTCATAAGTCTACTAGCATGGATTGATTTAAGCCAAATAATTTAGGAAGTATCTAGATGCAGTACTAAGAACTAGCATGGAGAGGAAGAAAAGGTGCTGTGGTCCTTCTTCAGAGATAGCTGGAGGTGAGCAGAATACCTGCCCAGAGATAACCTAATCCCATCCAGGTTCCAGGAAACACCTACTACAGTTCTATGGTGGTGAATTTAATGCCAAAATAAAACTACATTCCCTGCCCTGAAGGGTCCCATCAGATAATGGATAATATGGACACATTATGGTTAATAACAAAAGAAAAGAAGATAAAAGTGCTGTTTAAAAATAGGGTAAATCCGGAAGTTGTCAATCGCAGTGGGCAACGAGTCTTGAAGCCTCATTGATAATGGCCTAAAAACCTGAGTAGGATTTCAACATTTGGAAAAGGTCTGCAGGCCAGGGAGATGGAAGATGATTTTAGAGGAATGATTTCTTTCCTATGATTCTATAGTAAACCGTAAAGCTTTATTCTATATCATTTCTACTTTATTACAAAAGAGCAAAAATAATATATCTCTTCTGATGTAATTAGTTGCAGTAATATTTTTATTTTCATGATAATATAATCACATTTTAGCTTAGTGACACCTTAATTTTTTTTTTTTTTTTTTGCAAATATCACAAATACTTGAGTTGAGGGTGACATTTGGTCTTTTGACATTTTGTGTTCAGTCATCCAGAAAAAGACAGTTTGAATTATTAAATGCTGCCTTGTGAAGTGCTCAATGGGGAGTGGAGGCTGAAATCCTACGTCGATAAGAAGAATGAACCATCAGATGGGTCCTAATTTTAATTTTTGAAATGACATTTTTAAAATATATAAATATATAATTTAAATATATAGTTTGTGTTTTATTTTTATTTCCTTGTGGTATTATAAAATCCTTTAGGATGTACTGTAACTCACTTAATTGCTAGTATATTCTAAGTGGCCTTTCTGGGAATTTTTAACAGAAACAGCATGAAGTGGGTGCTAAGAACACTGAAGCTTGCTTTATAATTTACAGTGTAGGTGTAAATCCTTTCTCTTAAGAACAGCACAAAATTGCCACTTAATTCACTTCAGGAACATTTAAATTAGGTACATTTATGTTTTAAAATAACATTCTGTATTTTGCTCAAGTTATACTCAAATGAACTACACATGTGTAATGCATAATCAACATAACACCACATAATGGCATTTGCGCAATAAATAAGAACAATGCTGTTAATCAAGATCTTGACTGAGCCCAGAATTACAACTAGTGAAATATTTCAAAGTGTCTCCTGGCCATCTGGTTCAAACTGTCAATATTAACCTCTGAAGCTTTCTTTCAAAAGATGTGTCCAGGCAAGTAAAGCCTGGAAAGTCAAATAGGAGAGAAAGAAAAATGCTTCTGACGATGTGTCCTTATTTTCAAATCTTAGGGAGATGCTAAAAGAATACATGTTTATACCGAGCATGCAAAAGTCATGAAGGATGATGAAGAAAAAGAGTAACACTTAGGGGAATTAGGAAAGTGTGAGTGTAGCAAGAGTGATAAGTGAATGACAAACATCTAGTAGTCCAGTGTGCCAGGAAATACACAAGTGGGGGTTTGGGGTAAAAACCAGAAACAGAGAACTGTTGAGAGGTGTGGTCTCAGAGATGGGAGAAATTGTTTTATGAACATTTCCTTGGTTACGGGGTTTTTTTTTTTTTTTGTAAAGAAATAATATTGGAGCAAATCAAATTTTTTAATATTCAGGAAATGAACTGTGACTATCGTTTTATGTAATGATCAAGATTCGTAAATAAAATTGAAAAACTTATCTAGCAGAAACATAAAACACAGACACTCATATGTTAAAGAGTAGAAAGTTTGGTTTGACTTATTATTTATTTATCCATTCCAAATATTTATCATGACCCTACCAATTTTCAGGCACTGTACTAATATTGAGGATACAGCAGAGATTAATACAATGTCCCCCCTTTTTGGAGCTGATAATCTAATATGACAGGGAAGAGACTATATACATAAATAAATTAAATAACCTTACATACTGATATTTAATAAACATAGAAAACAGGTTAATGTGATAAAGAGTGAGTGTGAGGGTGGGTTGGGGCAAACAGGCTATGAGTTGGAATAAGGACAGGTCCTTTGAGGAAGAGGCAGCATATGAGCTAAGAATTGATTGATTCACAGATAAGAGCCAGCTAAGGCAGAATCTAACAGGAAAGTATTCTATGCAGAAAGAAGAGCTGGCACTCTGACATTGAGATTCAAGGGACCAGGCATTTCCAAGGGATGGAAGAAGGGGAGGGGGTCTGAAGTCTCATAACCAAGGTGACAGAGGCATAAGCAATGACCAGATCTTGTCAAGCTACTTTAGGATGACTAAAAGGAGATTAAGAGTAGAAACAGAAAGCACAGTTAGGAGACTGTTGCATTAGCCTCGCCATGTCTTACATTAAGATAGTAGCAGTAGATATGGTAGAAGTGATTGGTTTATTTCATAATTTGAAAGCTCATCTAGAAAACTTGCTGATAAACTGATTGTCACTGTTGTTTGTCCTAAGCAGCTGGGTAAATGGTAGAAATTAGTTTGCAGTTGAAATCAAATACAGATGTTCCTTGATTTATGATGAGGCTATAAGCCTGATAAACTCATTGAAAGTTAAATATATTTTAAGTGAAAAAATGCACTTACTACTATACTGTAGCGTTTGGGTTGTTTACCTTCGTGATCAGGTAGCTGACTGGGAGCTGTGGCTCACTGCTGCTGCCCAGCATCATACCACACATCACTAGCTCAGGAAAAGATCAAAATTCAAAATTTGAAGTACAATTTCTACTGAATGAATATCACTTTCATGTCATCATAAAATCATAAAATCCTAAGTTCCATCATCTTAAGTCTGGGACTGTCTGTACTAGTTTTTATGGGTATATTTGAGGAATAGGCAGTTGGATATTTTAGTCTAAGTTCAGAAGAGACATCAGAGTTGAAGATAAATGATTAGAGCTAAAAACATATTAATAATATTTAAAGGCATAGGACAGGATGAGCTCATCTAAGGAAATTAAGATCTTAACTGAGCCCAGAATTACATCTAGTGAAATATCTCATAGTGTCTTTGGATAAAAAACAGGATACTTAAAGAACAGGGCCAAGGACTAAGCTGTGGGTGTCGCCAACATTTCGAGGTCAGGAGGAGGAAGAATCCAGTACAAGAAGTGACAGTGAGGCAGAAGGAAAATCAGGAGGATGTGACAACTGTGTCAAATGGCCAGTGAGAGGTTGAACATGTTGAAGTTAAAGAATTGACTATAGGGGTCTGATAGGATGGTGGTCCTTGCTGCCGATTTTAATGAAAGCTGTTTTGAAACCGTTCTGCAGATATGAGCCTGAGAAGTGGGCTGAGAGGACATGAAAACAAGGAATTAGAAAGAGGAGATATATATAATTGTTTTCGGGACAATATCTATAAAACCAGAGAGAAAAAAATAGGTTAGTAGATAGACAGAGGAAGATATCATTTCAGGAGACTGTTTTTTATTTCTTCGTTTTATTGTTACTTTTAAGATGGTTAATATTAAGGTATGTGCAAACCCAAAGAGAGTAACCCAAGAGTGAGGAGGAAGTTAATGCTATAAGAGAGAAAGAATAATTGCAGAAGCAAAGATCTTGAGGTACTGAGAAAGGATGACCCTAATTTCTTCAGCGATGCACTAAGTATTTGTTTACTGTAAGTCTTAGCTAAGCCACTGAATAAAGTGATTCTAATTCAATTGTTCTGGTTGGGTCCTGGGCATCCATACTTTTTTAAAAGCTCCCCAGTTACTTCTAATGTGCAGCCAGGGTTGAGAAACAGCAGTTTAAACAATAGTGTATTGTATTTGTCCTTTATTTGTCTTTCTTTATAGTTTTATAACATATATGTGTATCCCCAGTAGTTTCCTGTTTAGTTTTGCATAAACTTCACATAAATGGAGTCGCACTGTATTCTGTGTGTGTTGCTTTCTTTTATTTTACATATTTATGGGATTCACACATGATGACGTGTGCAGTTCTAGCTCATTCATTTTCACTGATCTATTGTGTCTTTGGACATGAAAATGAAAATTTCTCTATTCCCCCATTTAATTGATATAGGAAACTTTTTTTTTCAGTTTTTGACTATTGCAAGTCACACTGCTATGAACACTCTTGCATATGTAATTGATTCACTATTACAACTATTTCATGGGAATATAAACTGGTATAACTTTGGAAAATAACTTAATATTATTTGTTTTTCAAAAATGGTAATTGTATTTATGTTTGGTCCATAATTGCTTGTAACATACTATATTTTAAAATTATTTTGAAAAGCAAATGGTTTATATTTAGTTGCTCTTCCTCTTTATTATTTCTTTTATCACTTTTATACTTAAACAATTTTCCACTATCTCATAGCAGTTCAAAATTCACCCAGTATTCTTGGTTCTCTTTATTTTACATTTAGCTTTTTAATATACCTTAAAAATTTCTTAAGAGACAAATTATAAATTGGCAAAAAAAAAAAAAATTGCCATCCAAAGAGTCAATGAAAAGAAAATCTATTATGAAAGTGACTTCAGACTTGGACAGGTAATTTACAAAAGAGGCATAATTGCTAATAAACATTTGGACAATGTTCAACCTCAGTAATTAAAGAAACAAAATATAAAACTATTATATAATGGCTTTCACACTTGTCAATCTTTTAAAAAATAATATGTAAGTTAATCATTCTTTTAAACACTGCTGATACTGCTGTTAGAAATATTAATTAGCACCAAATTTTTGGAAAGCCATTTGATAACATATAACAAGAGTTATAAAAAAAAATAAAATAAAATAAGCCGTATTTAAAAGCCTAGAATTCTACTTATAATAGTTCAAGATGTAGATGAGAATACATATTCAAGGATGTCCATTGAATTATTATTTATAAAAGAAAAGGTTTGAAATAATGCAAATGTTCCCAAATAAAGCAATCATTAAATTAATTTTGCTCATGCAATGGAATATTAGATCATTAAGAGATTTTCAAAGGATGATGACATGAAAAAATGCTCATAACTGAAAAAAAGATAATTATTGTGTAATCTATGGTCTCTATTTTATGAAATATTTTCATTTTATTTCTACTTGGTGCGCTCGCTCTCTCTCTCTCTCTCTCTCTCTCTCTCTCTCTCATTCTTGCTCTTGCTCTCTTTCTTTCAGGATATATGCCAAAGCATTAAGAGTGGTGCTCTCTGGATGGAAGAAATGAAAGTAAATTTATTTTTTCTTTATAGTTTGTTTTTACATATCTTCAAAATGTCATTAAGATACTACTTTGTATGTTTCATTTAGCTGAAAAGAGTACAACAGGCAGGTGCTGAGAATAGAACCATCCTGGTGTAAATTCATTCAGTTTTACTCTGTAAACACACATCTCTTTGTGAGCACTCAGATTTTTCAAATCAACCTTTGTTCCTCAGTATCTACTTTTTTCTTTTTTTCTTATTTTGAACCCACCATTCACCTCTCCAACCACCACCAACAAGTCATGATGATCAGGTCTGTGGGAGCTGACTGACCTGCTTCAGACATTGTCAGCGAGTCTCACACAAAACAGAGAGAAAGAAGAGAAGAATAAGAGAAAGCAATACAGCTGCAGCCACACCAAGGGCAAGCCTTGAAAAACCTGGCCTAAGTGAATGAATGAACCACAGGACTCCATGTTGGCAGGTGGGCAAATACAGAGGCCCCAGGAAACATCTTTTGATTAGTGTTGACTTTGACAAGAGGTTCTCTTTGAGAACTTTCCATCTGTAAAATGGGGAATATTAAATGAGAGTGACTTAAGCAAAATACTCAGACATAGTAGGTAATAAATGAATGTTGCTATCATTACTTACATCACTTCAAATGTTCATGAAGAGAATTCAAGACGTGTCTCCTGACTGAGACAGTTTAGACCTTTTAGCTAATACATTATAAATGATGAGGTGAAGTCATAGTGTTGATTTCCCAAACAGAACATATCGATCCTCTCTTGTAACAACATCCTTTTTTGCAATAACTTTGTTTCTTATGCCACATTATTGACACACAGATTTTATGAGATTAAGATTGATACTGTAGATCCATCTCCATTCTTTAAAGTGTAACTAACCATTTTATTTTACTCTGACACTTTCTATGTGTCAGTAAGTGTTGGTACAATGCTAGCATTTTTCTTTGGAGCCTAAGAAAATTAACCTACATGAAGCAATTTTCTAGAGGTTTATAGAGAAGTATGTAGCTGGAGCTGCAAGCTCTGTTCTCTCCTTTGCATACAGAGGGAAATATCAGCCCCCGTAATAAAACCAATAAGGCTGGAGCTGGTTCTAGGCCATAAAGGAGAAGGTGTTTCCTCAGGCAAGCAAAGCCAGAATTATGGAGCAAACGTGGCTCAGTTTCACAGAGACCCAAGGAGGCAATATCTACTGAATACTTTCATCCTCATGGGAGCCTATACAAGAGTCATGAGTGAGGAGCACACATCTCCGCTCTGAGCTCGCAAGTATGACTGAAAAAGTCAAGCATGGAGAGAAGACACACTCCCTGGATCTCTATCCAGTGTCCAGTGGTGGCACAGCCTCTGTTGATGGTATGGAGATCACACTTCTGCAGACTTTCTTATATGATCTTTAGGTCAATATCCTTTATACAGTATCTGAGAGCCTATCTGCAAAAAGAACCCAGTAGGCAAAATCTGTCCTCAGCAACCTGAGCCCTCCTGTCTGGTCCCTATTGCCCCTACTCTGAGATGCTTCCATCTTGTCTTCCTTCAGGATCACGCTATCAATCCCACTGGTATAAAACATGAAAAGAAATACTCATGTACACCCAGATGTCCATTTTTACTCCCTTCTTGGGAGAGATTTCAAAGTCTTCATCATCCAATTAGAGAGATCAGCAAATAATTTTTGGAAAACAGAGCAACACCTGGTAGGATATTTGTTGAACACAACTCCCAAATTTAAAGATTTTAATAAAAACTTTTCTTCTCAAAACTATCTCTGCCCTCAACCTGTCTGTGGTCATCAAGAGTCTGGTTCCCTTTCAGCTGAAGACACCAAACCTTCCATGAAGGAGCACATCAAACCAATGTCACTCAACTCTAGCTTAGTATGAAGTATTCTGTCACCACTTCAGCAAACTCATAGCCAGTGGAGGGAGATGTGACAATAAAAGGGTGGAAAGAGAGGACCAGAATCATGGTTTTTATCTTGGCTATATATCAAATTACATGAGGAAGAGTGAGAACTATATAGTTTCCTAACTCAACTACAGACCTACTGAATCACAATATTTCATGGTTTGCTTTTTAGTACCTTCATTTACAGAAAGAACCCTGATTAATTTAATGTACGGTCTCGTTTGGGGAACTCAACATGGGGTAAAAGACCTTGAGTAGACCTTGTAGCAGCCAGAAAATAACAAATATATTTGTCTCTAATTCAACCTAACCCATACTATTTTCTGGGTTTGAGAGGTAGGGCAAGCCTACCTGATAGGTAATGCCAGTAGAAAGTGGTCTTCAGCATCTCAAGATGTCTTACCTGGAGGCCTCACTCCTTTTTCCATGGGCATGAGCAAGAGAGAAAAACCATGGATACTGAATCTAGTATTTGATTTCATAGCTGGAAAGTGCTTGAAAAAAAAGAGCACTGCTAGGAATAGCAAAAAGTCAAACAAAAAAATCTACCTAAATATTCTTTAGTGGTGAGGGTTTAATTAGGTTGTGGTATTTCTAAACAATGGAAATAATTTCAAGCGATTCTGAATATATACATTTATAAACCTAAAAAAAAAAGGTATAATATATAGTAGATAAAAACTAAACATTACATATAACTAATATGTGCTCAAAATTACATATACATGCATATATACACATAGATTATAAATCATAATAAAATATTACCAAATGTTCATTATAGTTATTTCTGAGTAAGGAGATTATGATTGATTTTTGTTTCTTTCTTTCTTTTATTGTCTGACTTGCTTGCAAGAAACATGCATTATTTGTTGACTTTAAAAAATGAAAGAAAGTATCACAATGACACAAAGAGCTAGTTCATGCTTTCAGGATCTCTCACCTAAACTGTCACAATGTATAACTTCTCAAATCTCTCCATTTTTGATCTCACGACTTATCAATATAACTTCGTCAATATCTTAAAATGCAAATCAAGTGGTATCTGTCCTCTCCAAATTCAGTGACTTCTCATGAGCTTCCAAGTGAGGTCCGGCTCTTTTATAGGTCATTCGAGTTTGCTCAGTATCTTTATTCAAGTCTGTTTCTCACTTTAACTGCTGGGTCCATCCCTCCACACTCTATCAGAGCACCTCTGGTGCTACTAGAACACAGAATATTTTTAATGCTGGATGTCTTTCTATTTTTTGTTTTGTTTTGTTTACACTTTTTTTCAATTTTACTCTCTCTTCAAATGACGACTCAGAAATTACTACCTACATCAGGCCTCCTGTTGACACCTCCAAAATCAATGGCGTCTTCTACTTACCTATACTGCACATCAGTTGAACTCTCATGTACCACCTATTTTTAGTCTTTCTTGTTCACCATTTACAGGTTTGCTTCCACTGGGGATGAAGGTTTCTAGAGCAAAGTCATTTTCCTGTTTACCTTTGGATCTTTTATACTTCCCAGCACCATGTATTGCAGATTGTGTTCACTCAATAAAAAATGCATTATTGTGACACATAAAAGTCTAGAATGTTAATAACACAAGTAACAATGTGTTTCTTATATCTACATTTTCTGGTAGTAACATAAAATCATTCGGCCTCTTTGGAAAATAGTTCGGCAGTTTCCTTTAAACCTTAACATGCAACTAACATATAATCCAGCAATTGCATTCCTGGGCATTTAACCTAAAGAAATGAAAACTTAAGTTCACATCAAAAATAACTTTATATTAACCACGGTTTCTAGTTTCTGTATCTGCTGGTTAGACATCTGGGGCCTTGCTGACTAGGGATGGGCCTCTCCTCTGGTGATTGGTAAAGGTCTGTACCTAGAGTTAGCAATGCACTCTCCCAGGAGCCTGCCTTTCATATGCCAAAGAAACAATCCAAAACCCAAATCTCCTACCTGCCTGCCTGCCTGCTTATGGCTGCTTTTACACTTCTGAAACACTGTTTTCCTGCTCTAATCACCCTAGGGCCAGGCATTAGGCAGGCTCTGCACCCTGGAGCCTAGTGAAATTTGTAAAGTAGCCAATTTTAACCTGGTTCCCTTGAAAACAATGATAAAGGCCTTCCTGTAGTTTCTCTGCTTTTTCTCTCTCTGCCTGCCACTGACCTTAGTGTTTTCTTATGTAACCCTGCACGGCATGGTATGCTTTCCTCTTGGAAACGCTAAGTAATAAACTATCTTTTCAATGACAATATCTCCTGATCTGTTGGCCTAGTCATATCTGAATGAAACACAAACTCAGGTCCATTTTAATGCAAATCTGTGCATGAAAATTCATAGTAGCTTTATTCATAATAACCTCAAACTGGAAATAACCCAGCTATCATTCAAAGAGTAACTGGTTAAATAAGGTGGACTATATCCATACCATGGAATATTACTCAGCAATAAAAAGGAACAAACTATTGATACATGCACAAGTTGGATGAATTTTAAGAAAATTACGCTTAGTAAAAAAAAAGGCAATCTCAAAAGGTTATGTACTTCATGATTCCATTCATATAACATTCTTGAAGTAATAAAAAGAACTGATTATGGTTACCAGGGGTCAGGACACAGAAGAAGGACAGCAAGCAGGGAGATATGGATATAAAAGGCAACATGAGGGATCCTTATGGTGATGGAACTGTTCTGCATGTTGATTGCATACATTTCAAGGTCCTAGTTGTGATATTGAACCATCTCTCCGAGAAATGTTACCATTGAGGGAAACTGGGCAAAAGGTACACAATTACACGTGCATGTATAATTATCTCAAAATTAAAATTTTGATTAATGTAAAACTTAAAAATTAATGTAAAAGCTTGATTAATTTAGAAGCTAACAGATGATCTCAAAGCTGGCAAGAAATAGCCCATAACTGTGACCTATTAGTATCTTGATTCACTATCAAAAATGACCCACCTGATAGGTAAATTCTGTTCCCCACTATAACATATATTGGTATACATATGATAGCTATGCAGTTAAAACACACATACACCCATGTGCACGCTTGCACACACACACACACACACACACACACACACACACAAAATACTGCTTGTCATTTGTCATCATAGGGCTGGGAAAAGAAATATAATGGAAATTAGCTACAAATTATGTCAAAGCATCTGATGTTGAAGGAAACATAAGATGAACAATAATATATAGAAGGGACTAATAGTATCAAAGTGAATATTATATATTTACTTTAGAAGAACTCTTTGATAATGAGATTAACATATCCAACCAAAGATTTTAATTACAAAGGAATATAATCAACACGTCTGTATAATCAAGAGTCAAGTAAGGCTGTGATGCATAGAGAATTACAAATAATGATCAAGGGCAAAATTACATACAAAGAGATTGTGCTTACACATCCATCATACCATCAAAGTCATGCTCAAAGCAAAATGTCTGCTTGCAGGTACCAACAAAAACAAATCCAACTGAACACTGCATGATTAAAATATGGAAGATCAACAAGGCATAGCTGCAAAAACTGAAGATAAGGCCACTTAACAATCCCATAAAATAGGAGCCTAAAATATTTGGAGGGTCACAAAGATAAAATGCTGACAAAGACTTAGCTTTCTGAAAATAGGAAGGATGAAGGCCTTGTGAGCCAGTTAATGAGATATAGAAAAAGTTAATGTAAATCAGTAGAAAACATTGAACAAAATGTATAGTCAAATGGGCAATAAATAGTCCTCCACTTTACGGCCTGTTAATGAGACAGAAATAGGGAAGTGGTACAGGAGGAGCACCAGAAAGTAAGTTCAGTGACAGCTGCGCCAGTCATTGCTAGCCCTCCTCTGGGAGGGGGCAGTTCTCTGTTACTCTGATGTACACCATTGTAGGAAGCTTTCTCCCTTTTTTAGATAACAGCTGTAGAGACATATGCCTGCACTGAGAATAAAAAAAGGAAAATTTTTTGACCATTTGGGGCAGAAAACAGTTGACTTACTAGAAATTCAGCTGGTTCCCTTGGGTGATGTGGAGGCTGGGGAATGTAATACTGATTAAAAAGAGTGTCCCTGCAGGCTCAATTCCCTCCTACAGTTTATTATGTCAATCTTAGATTCAGTTAGCGATAATAGTGAAAGGTCTCAAGGATTATTCTGCAGTGTGTCTTGGCTACTATAAGGAAAGTTTCACCCTCTTGGAGAGATTTTCTGGAGGAAGTCAAATTCCCATGGTGTATTAGTCTGCAAGAGCTGCTGTAACAAAGTACTGCAAGCTGGATGGCTTAAACAGAAGCATGTTATCTCATATTGTTGTGGAGGCTTTAAGCACAAAATGAAGGTTTTGGCAGGGTTATTTCTTTTGAGGACTATGAGGAAAAGATCTGTTCTAGTCCCTTCTCCTTGGCTTGTAGATGGTTATCTTCTCCCTGTGTCTCTTTATATTATCTCTGTGTGTCCCTGTGTTCAAATTTCCCCTCTTTTCAAGGACATCAGTCATATTGGATTAAAGCTTATCTAAATAACCTGACTTTAATGTGGTTACCCCTATAAAGCCCTATCACATTAAGGGGGACTAGGAATTAAGATTTCAATATGTATTTAACAATAAAAAAGATTGCTATGTGTAGGAAAAAAAAAAGAGGCTTCAACATATAAAATTGGGGGGTGGGGCATAGCATATGGGAAACCACAGATGAGGTACTGATAATTATTTCTGTTCTTGATTGGATTTACAATGTTGATGAATTTGACCTACTAGATAATTTTTAAAAATGGCTCAAAGATTGGGAGGGGTGGGACTCAAACTATTTTAACTCTGTGAGAGACAGGAAACTGAGTTACTATCCTACTAGACCCAGACACCCAGCAAATGGGGTTTGGGCAGGGTTCACAGTGGGGAAGAGAAGCTAAAGTATCTTTATGACTGGGGCCTTTTGATACACTGTTTTTCTTTGCTTATACATCTGAATGTAGGGGGTTAATGTTATGTGCTTTACTACCCCATAAGTGCCAGAGGGAATCCTCCTTTTTAGGAAGAATGACATGTTGAGAAGTAGCAGTATGGCATATACATATGGGCTTTCCAACCCACCATTTGTGGTGAGGTACTCCTCCAGAGGTACCTAAACTTCCTGCCTTTTGGCACCAGTGGATGAACCAGAATTTAGCACTAGTGACCCAACCCAACACTTTCATTCAGATAATGCCCCATTAGTTAGAGAATCAAAGCCCCAGTCACAAAGCCCTGACCTCCACCAGCAGATAGGGGTAGAAGGGCAAAGAGGGGATAGGAGGGCTGATATCAACAAAACAATATTTGGGGACACACTCACCAAATAAAGTTTCTTGAAACATTGTGGGTAGATTTATGATGCTCAGTCCTTCTGGGAGTCAAGGAAAAACTGTCCACCATCCAAAAGAAAGCCTAGCCCCTTATTGTACTCTTTGGGTACTGTAGCCAGCACATGCCTCATCTGGACATTCTCCTTGTTCTTTCATGTCAGCTGACCTGCAAATTTACCTTTTTTTAAAAAAGGGCTAAGAGGCTATGTAAGAGGCTAAGTGGGAAACTGTCCAGTGAGTTGTGGCTCATGTTCCAACTTTGGGGACCCATGGCCATGGGACCTCTTTGAGCAAAAAGTCTCTGTGACTAATGATTTCACCATTGGAGTCACTGACAAAGACAACAGCTTCCATGTGGAGGTTCTCTGATATGGCCACCAGAAATTCCTTTGGAAAAGCAGCTATTAGCTTGCCTCTGAGCTTTTCTGGACAGCCAACAACCAAATGTCTCACAAATGGAGGCTGTACAATTCCAGACTGACAGCCCCGTTTTGGTGGTGTTGAACTCAGACTCAACAATAAACAAGGTGGGGAGGGGCCAACACGCTTCCTGGCCAAATAGAAATGATACCAGTGATATTTTGGCTTTGCATGAAAAAGTGGCAGGTATCTCTTTGTGGGAAGAAATTTTTCTTAAAGCTTGGGCCTAGCTCAGTTATGGTTTAGCTAAGCTAAAACCTGACGGCCGCCACTGGCCTACCTGACTGTTCAGCTTCAGCACCAGCTATGCAGAACTGAAAATGGAATTGGGCAGAAGATTGTGGCCCCCGCAGTGGGTGAAACACAAAGCCATTCTCAGAAATCTAGACAATTGTATCCTTGAAGAACTTGGTTATATTTTTACTGACTCTTATTTTGTTGTCAGTAACCTCACTATTTCATCTACCACTTGGAAAACTAAGACTGGCAGGTTAGAAAGACTCTTTAAAAAAAAAAAAAAAAAAAAAAAAGACCCCTTTTGTGGGCCGAGAACTATGGGAACAAAATCATAGCTGCGGATCAAGTGATCAAGTGTTGGATCGCTCAGGTAATGTCCAAAGTGAACACCTGCTCCCTGATTAGAATCAAGATGCTGGCAAATCTTTTACCACCCAAATTGCTACAACAGGATGACCATCAGGCTGCGTGTGAAAAGACAAGCTATCACCACAATCTGAGCACAAACTAAAGGACTCTGTTTCTTCTGATGCAGAGGCTGCCACTGCATGCTTGACTTGGGACTCCTTCCAAAATTGACCTTTTGCCCTGGGGCGAGGGAAGCCACATTACATGGTATAGTGTCTCTGCCTGCTCCTGGAAGGTCAACCATATGGAATTTTTGACTCTATTTCAAGGCTATCAGTGGTGCCTTACTTCTGTTGACATTTTTCCTCAATCTGTAGCTTGTTTTTCACACTCATAATGGCATTTTTTAATGAGTAGAAGTATTTATATTTGACGATGTCCAACTTTTAATGTTTCATGATTAGAACTTTTTGTGTATTGTTTATTCAACAGTTTTTGACCACAAAACATCAATTTTGTATGACTCAACCTAATTAATATGGTCCAACCATGTTAATATATGTGTCATATATTAAATTATTTAATTTTCACAATAAACTATGAGGATAGACATCTCCATTTTACAGGTGATGAAACTGAGGAAAGAGATTAACTTTCCTATAAGGTCACACTGTTAGTTAATAATAGAGTGAGATTCAAACAGTCTGATTCTGAAATCCATTCTCAATCATGATGCTGTATCACAGGTTCTATGTGGTCCTGAAGTATCAATTATGTGTCTCTCCTTCTCGTCAATGTGCTTTTTGAAGGGACAACTGTTTACTTGATTTTTTTAAAACTTGCACCCAACACAGTAGCTTGCACATGGTAGATGCCAATAGTATTGAGGACTGAATAGATACATAAATGAAGAGGCCTCCAGTAGAGCCACTGCCAGGGACAGATGGTTTGACATTACAGGGGTAATGTCCATAGTCTTTCAGCCTTGATGCATTTGCACAGTGCATCTGCTAACCTTTGAACATAAATCAGGTTTTTCTGGAACTCTCTTCTTTTAAATCCTTCCTCTTTAATTAAAACATTGAATATGGTAAATGCAGGTCACAGAGAGGGTCTTGAATCTATATGACTAAAGAAAATTCTATTGCAAAAGATCTTAGATATTCAAATAAACATTATCTCAAAGACAGAAAAATACTGCATATATATGACTACATATATTTATTTATAGCCCTACATGTTACATCTACAAAATACTGTAATGTATATAAATAGAAGAAATGTAATCCAGCTGCAAAGAAGTTAGTTTGTGGCATAGGTAAAACATTATCACTATCAAGTTCATCAGACAGATTTTTTGAAGAATCTCACCATCTTCCTTTATAAAAATACCATTATTTGAAAAAAATTAGCTTTATTCACTCTTGGTATTGGTGCATGCTACCCTAGCACCCTTATTTAGGTAAGAAATTTTATGTGAGTTTCTCTAGACAATTCAATGGCAGTGTAAGTGAGTCATAATTTTTAGTAATTAGCATTCATACAAAACAGAAATATCCTTTACATATAGTCAGAGTATAAAAGCCTTTCCCAGATTTAAAACCTCTGAATAAATCATTTCTAATTTGTACCTTATAATTGAATGGTCATTATGATTTACCAATACTAACTCATGTCAGCCTTGGTGCAAAGAATATTTTGCCGAAATTTTAGCTTTGCTATATAACTTAAATATCTAAGTAAATGAAGGTTGCTGAAGCCAGATCCAATTATTTCACAATAATATAACTTCATTTGTTCTTAGTAGTGCTTGTGAAGGTATTTTACAGCTATTTGGTCTGATATAAAACAAAGCACTTATCCTAATTTCCTAATTTGTATTCATGTTTGAAAGAACAATTCCTTCACCACATAGGTAGCATGTAGGTAAATATATATTTCATATAACTAAGTAACTAGAAAGACACATAGGAAACAATTTTTAAAACTTATCTCATTTTTTTCCATCATACTTGGGCCCTTTAAAGAAAAGATGCCTTGAAAATTCCAGATGTTGCTATTATTATTATTATAGTCATTTAAATTATTAGTAGTAATATATAATATTAATTGCTCTTAATGGAGATAATAAATAATTATAATAATAAGAAGAACAATAATAATAATTCAGTGCCCTTCATAGAGTGAGTTGCATTTTGTAATGTTTCTGGATAGGTATGGTTAATAATATGATTAAAGTTTCCCAGAATGCAATATAAAACATATTTTTAATTAGGATATAAGAAAGTCCTGCAACCAAAAATTTTATATGCATAATATACTCCAAATATACAGCCAAATTTAAGGTGTTATATTACAAATGCCTCTGCTGAAAAAAATAATGTACAAATATTGTGTTATACCATTTACACCCAAAAGTCATAATGATAATAATAATGAAAATGACTAGAAATACAAGCTACAGAGAGATGTATGGAATTCTAGGACTTTTAGATTAAAGAATCTGTGAGATTCTCCAAAACAAAGTCTTGACTGACCACTTATTTTCAAAGGCACTTGTTAGACTCCAGCCCCAGATATTCTGACTCAGTGGATCTGGATACAGGCTCATAATCTATATTTTTGATAGGTACCTCAGAAGACTCTGGTGAAGGATTTCCCATACCAGACTTTGAAAAATGTGATCTAGAAAGACTGGAGTTTCAGCTAAGTTGCCAAGAGAGACTTTGAGATGTAGAGAGAGTCTGAAACCTGATTATCAGAGTCAGATCACACTGTTAGGGCCTGGCTGGATATGATGTGACTGGTTGGGTTAAAGTTCCATCAATGTTCATGTCCAAGATCAAACTGGTCTTAAGGAGTGGGATGAGGCTGAAGCTACAGAGAGCAACCAGTTCTGGCTCAAGACAAAGCCCAAGAGTCCAGGAGACGGGCAGCCTCTGCCACTCAGTGCTCTTCTCATCTCCACTTCCGGCTACTCTGCAGCCAAGTAGAGAATGGCTCTATCCTCTCAAATCTTTCCCAGACTCTGGGTGTGGAGAGGAACATTCTCTTTGTTCTCAATCATGCCGAGGTAGGCCTGACTCTAGAAAGAGTTTCTGAAAAGGTGTCAGGTGGAAACCAGGAAAAATGAGGAGGGCAGAACAACTGGGGCTGGGATTATAGAGATTCACAGAGGAGTAACTCTCTCTGGGCTTATCAGTGAAGTTGAATTCTTCTCTGGCGCATCTGTGAGTAAAATGACTTCCTGGAATTTACTTAAAGAAAAAAGTTTAGCTGTAACAGAATTGATGATTTCCAGTTTAGCTAACCATCAAGACCTGGGGAGCATTAAAATCCCTCCCTCGAAGATTCTCATTCACTAGGTCTTAGGTAGAGTTTAAGAATCTGTGTTTTACATATTGTCCCAGTTATTTCTTATATACAGCTAGAATGAGGAACCACTGTACCAAAACAAATCAGGAGGTTAACATGCCTGAAGACTGCCTTTGATTTATCAAGAGTTTATAGCTTGAAAATTCTAATAATTAATTCTATGCTTATTAATTATGACAGCCAACTGTACAATTGTCCATGAGTGTTTGAAATGTTGCTTAATATTTTCATGCTTCTAATCATAATTCAAGTTAAGATCTTTTAACTAGAGTCCATTGACAATCATTAAATTAGTGTTTTGTGGCTGTGTTGCTACTTCTGTTTCACCTAATGATCTGTGGAAGGCAACTGGAGAGTGACTAAAATTTTATCATCAGACAATAGTTTTCTAAAAAGGAAAGGGCAAGGCCTACTGAAGAATACAAGATCAAAGGAAAGAACCCCTGGTATGACCAAGGCCCAGTGTAAGTGTAATCTTTAGCAAAATGCCAAATTATAAAGTGTAGATTTCATATAATATATTCTCTTTGTGATAATGAAACATTCATTAGAAGGAAGGAAATGAGCAGAGTGATGGTGTAATTGTGATAGGCTGTGACCCTTATGTGAGGAGACAGTGGCAAAGTTGACGCCAGGAATGACCACCAGGTTTATTTAGAATTTTTCCTCAAGTAAGAGGAGATGGTAAAGCAGAGGGAGAGAGAGACAGCCATGAAACTTGAGTTTTGTTTTTCTGTCTAAAAGAGAGAAATGCTAACCGAGAAAGGCATGTTTTTGAGCTAATTATGAAAGCTGAAGACAGAAAAAATAATATTTCGCTTTCAAAAGACAAGATAGATGTTAAAAATCTTATTTAGCTAAGATTTAAAACAAAGTAGCATCAAACCATTTAAATTTTAGTCACTTTTAGCACAGGCTGAAAAGATGTATGATTTTTGAAAAAAATTATCTGAGTTGAGAGAAAAGTGTTTTGGAGGGCTATTGTATAAGGCACAAAATCTCCCCTGGAAACCATCTTATTTTTTCTGGAAACTACTAACTATCCCCTGTAAAAGATAATAAACAGAGCCACTTTAAAATGGAGCTAGAGTTGTCATGCCGGAAGAACTGCCTTGCCTGTCTTACTCCTCAAACCTTTGAAATGTTAAAACAGGGCAAAATAACCTTTGAACTGGGCCCAAAGCAACACTGTTCCAAAGAACTGTTTGCAAAGATAACAAGAAAGCAGATATTAGGGCTAAGGGGAAGATGGCTACAGGACTGAAAATTTAAAAACATCCTTTAGAATTAACATCACTATGTTAGATTATCTGCACCAATAGAAATGCCTTCCTTTTATTGATGAAATTGTTCCCCTTCCCTTTCTCATAAATATCCCTTGCCTTTGTCTCCTAGTTGGAACACTATTTGGGCTTCTGCCTGAATCAGTGCTTCCCGAATATCTTTTTTTTTTTAAATGTCAAATAAATGCTTGTTGCTTCTCACTTGGGTCTTTTCTTTTTAGGTTAACACCTCCAACCCAACAAATCCATCATTATCCACATGGTTACTATTGGGCTTTCCCTGATAGAATAGTGTGACCTCCAACCCTGATTATATTTCATTGCCCATGGGGTAGGCTCTGACCCACACTGAGCAAATCATTCTTCTCTGGGAATCTGAAATCGATCCAAGAGAGTCCTGCTTATTTTAGCTGTTTGGTAGAAAAGAAGTGATGAATTCCTGGGAAATGAATAGAGAAACAACTTCCTGTCATGGCAACTTAAAAACAGAGATATCAAGTCTGAAACATGAGAGAAGAAAGAAGTAGACGTGAAAAGATAAGCAGAGACAAGAGAACAAATGTCGGTGGCAATTTACATCCCTGTACTAATTACTCTTCAGTCTTGGATGCACTTTGTTTTACTTCATGCTAGTCCAAATCAGGCTTTCATTTAATGCAATCAAAAGATTTCTAAATAATGTAGAGGGAGAATGCCATAGGATTGGCCAGAAGGGATCAAAGTCAAATGCCTAGAACAGAAGAGAAATTTAAAACTACCATTTTTGTACTCCAAAATGAAGCAAACTGGGTAGGGGAAAAAAATCAAACTGTGAGTAAAGTTATTACCAGAAAGCAAAATGGAATAATCATGCTCAAGACAAGATCCTAGAGGTAAGAGTATGGGTGGTATGGGCAGTCACTACCTAAAAAGTTTGGTTATCAGTGTCTTGGCCAGGTTGGAGAGTCTCAAAATAGGTATGGTTGGTTGGCTGAGTTAAGCAAGGTTCAGAGTCTACATCTGAATATCGGCATCAGATTTCTGACTGCAAAAGAGGAACAAGTGCTATGTTCTATTTTTTAGAAGATCTTGATTTTAGTAAGATAGAAAGTAGACACTCCCATATTGGGCTTAGGTGCTAATCTTTTTACTGTGGCTGATATCTTTTGATTTATTTATCTCTTTTAGATACTGTAATGTTTTTCTATATACAAATGAAGAATGTTTTGTTGTGTCATATATATTAATCTCTTAACAATCTCCATTTTCTAAGATTGAATTAAGCCTATCGTAGAACATGGTGATACCTAAATTATAAGAACAACAGAAGTACAGGAGTTATTAATAGCTTCTTAATAATTGGTCTTGGAAATTCAAGTTAGTCATTGATGACAGATGTCTCAGAAGGTACATGTCACAGATCGTCCAATTTAATTGTTGTCATGTATATGTATCTAGTATTAAGCATATAAAATGGTTCTATAGATTAAGGCAAAATTTAATGTGGCCATCTTTGCTCCTACAGATTATTATTTTAGTCACTATACCTAAAGAGATCAGTTGTATTGACAAATGAATTAAATTAATAAACTATTTAAACTCAGATGAGTAGACCTTAGTCTGTTGGTGAACATGAACATCTCTTAGATTTTAAATGCTATAGGATCCACATGATAAAAAGTTATTGAACCAGATCATTCTATAGTGTCTGATACTATGTACTTGACCTCTAAGCTTACTCAGAAAATATCCTAAGATGATATAAAGTTGTTATAGGATGAAAGAGTACAGAATTTGAAGAATAAAGAGTAGGGATATAAAAATCTGGTTTTTCAGTCTTAATTAATTCAAGCAACTCTGAAGCTCTGAATTTCAATTATTTAAAAAAATAAAATTATGTTAATATTACCTTTCCTGCAACCATAAAAGTGTGGCAATGGACTTTAAATAGCACTGGAAAAACTATTTGTAAAAACAGGGAAAAAGTACAAATAAAAAAAAAGCAAAAGAAGATCCAACCCACCCTCACTCCCAAAAGGTCTCTTCGTTTCCAGCTAATAACTAGGACTAAAACTGCTGGAAACTGAGAGTGGAAATTTAAAAATCTAGAATCCATAGATGTCTTTAGAAGTAGTCTGAAGAGGAAGATGTTCTTTGTAATATGATTTTAGATGTGCCCAAATGGCTCCTCTGATTAAAAGCAAAGTAAGAAAAGAAGACCTAGTTGTCCTATTTATTAATGCCCCAAGTCCCCAAGACCAAATCTATACCTACTTGTTAAAATGTATTACCAGTGTGTGTGTGTGTATGTGTGTGTGGAGCAGGGGGCGGGGCGGGGGGGGCGGGCGGGAGGAGCGGAGGGAATGACTTTTATTAGTCATTTACACCTAAGTCTAAATAAGCTAACACATGTTCAATACCTACTGCATGCATGAACATAATAAACCTATAAAGAACTACAAGGATGAACAAAATACAGTCCTTCCTTTCAAAGAGCTCACGGTCTAATGGGAGAATCAAATTCATGTGTAAAAACTTATGATATGTAATGTGATTAGCTCTACAATAGAAGTACAAACTTCAATGAGAATAAGCAGAAGGGTGATAGATTTAGAAAAAGCTTTTCTCAGAATAAGCTTTCTGGTTGATAGTGAAAGAAAAGAATTGGCACGAGGATATCAGAAAGGAATCCATAAAATGTAAGATAATCACAGAGGGAAAAAATAGAGGTTTGAGGAAAAAAATACATTGCTTTGCCAATAGTAATATGACTAGTAATTTGGGCATAAATTCTGAATATTTGGGTTATAACCTATTCAAGAATTCTTTTTTAGGTTTTGTTGCTGCCTAATCAGGTACAAAAGAAAATAATAGCAAAGTTTCCCCCCAAAGAGTGGGAGATTGTGGGCGACGTTATTCCTGAAAGCTGAAAACTTTAGTTGAAAAGAAGAAAGCCAACAGGAAATAAACATCCAGCTAGCACAGAAGGGAGAGGAGTTTAATACCATTCAAATTTCCATGAGATAAACACTTGGTTTCATATATATTCCCAGATCTCCTTTTGTTTAAAATTCTCCCAGGTACATTATTTTCCTGTCAGAGCAGGGAAATACTATTTGCAAATCTAAAAATAATATGCTAATAAATACCTTTGCTTTATTTTTCTTGGCTATCTTAGAAGTATAACTATTTTTTATTTTTCCAGAATTAATTGCAGTTAATTTTCATATCAGATAAAATAACTGACATATTTCCATTTGACAATCAGTCACATGTAATCTCAGCTAGTCACAAACTAGCTGAGAATTCATGGAACTTCTAGTGGCCCAAATGCAAGTGTCCTGATTTTTTATAATAATTAGTTTTTTATGATAATTTTATAGCATTTTATAAATATTAGTTTTTTATAATTATTCCTTTGCTAAGTTGACAGATTTTTATACTTCCTTGCCTTTCAATTTTACATATAATTTTTTGGGGGAGAAAAGAGCAAAGGCCTAGAGGATTTTCCTTGTTCTCTACTGTTTCAAGAAAATAGAATTTTAAAATAGCTGTAGTTTGCCCAATGAAGAGAGAGATGAGTAACTTATAAATAGTTATAGCTCTTCTAAATATCCGAGTAGTATACTCATTATTTGCATTCAAGTTAAAAAAAAATTGCAGCGAAAATAGAACTTACATCCATTGAGGTAAAACATTTCATTATATTTTATTATCCCCAAATCAATTCCTAAAGCAATGTATGAATTAAAATGTTTAATCCAGCATTTTCAAGAAACCAATTTAAAATTACACAGCTTATAACAAATTGCTAGAAATATTGCAAGCAGCCATTAATTTACTCTAAACTAATTAAACTCTGCATTAATATATGCAGTAATATACATGCATTTGTTCCTAATTTCCTTTTGTAATTAAGCATGGGTACAAGGCATTGCCTCACTGGACAAAGAATTTTAATCTTCCTGTTTGGTTTTTCCCTTGTCTTCTCTGGCCCCTACTACCAAGTGGCAAGAGTCACTTTGTCCAGTATCGCCCTTCTTTTTTCATTTTAAAGAGCAGTTTATTTTAAACACTCATATATACTATGTAGTGAGTTGCTGGGTATTCTTAAATTGCCTTGTATTTGGGCAAGATTTCATCCTCAAATCCATGGGGAGGAACTCCCGAAAGGTTAATGGAAAGGACATAATAAGCGTTCCAGAATTTAACATCGATTGTATGGGGAAAATGATGCATATTACACGAGTTCATAGTCAAGATCAGCTATATATTAGTCAAGATTCTCAAGAGAAACATAACCAATAGATTGGATGATGTCACCCACACTCTAACCAACATATCTAGAAATAATGTTTAATCTGGGCACTCATGGCCAGTCAACTTGACATGAAAAATTAAGTATCACAAGTCTGTCCCTTGCCAACTTGGCACCTATAAACCATATTTAATATCCAAATAAAGACAATAATAAGGTCATAATATGATACAAATACACAAATGTATTTATGGCAAAATAAGGAGAAAATATTTATGAAAATTATAGTCTTCGTTTCTATAACTAATCCCATGGTCATAGCTGGTATTTATAACTTCCTCTTCCACTACCCATTCCCTTTGTCTTCACCAAGCACCTCATTTGATCATGGTTCTTTAGCTGTGACTCAAACCTTCATTTCTGAAGGATCTGGGCCATTAGTAGTCCTACCTGGCATGGGTTGATGCACTGAGTTCTACTTGGACTGACTTTAGTCACAGGGCATGATAATACTAAAAGATGCCCTAGAACATCTCCTGCATTCAAAATACCGACTTCCCTACCTCCATTGTGGAGCAGCAGTCCAATTTCCCCTTGGTAGTCAGAATCAATCACCCTAGACAATACAGTAACTCCCTTCTTTGCCTTTAAATCTGTTCTTTGCCTTTATATTCCTTTGTCTTTGCCTCCCTTCTTTGAATCTCTTCCTCTATATTAAACCAAGGCATGTCACTTTGCCTGTTGATTCAGAAGCATAAGAAGCCCCTAGTGGCTGGGTGGCAGTCTTGAATCTTCTGGATCACATAGCTCAAGTCGTAAAGAAGCTTGCACAGCAGCCTGGACTTATTGTAGAGCTTTCTCTTGTTCTGGACTCCACTCAAAACTAGCTGTTTTTTGAGTCACTTGATATATGGGCTGTAGTACCACATCCAAATGAGGAAACTTGCCTCCAAAATTCAAAGAGGCCTAATAAGCACTGTGCCTCTTTTGAAGCTGTGTAAGAGGGAGCAGATGCAATAACTTATCCTTCACCTAGAAGGGATATCTCTACATGGCCCACATCAGTGGAGCCCTAGAAATTTCACTGAAGTAGAAGGTCCATGAATTTTAGTCAGATTTATTTCTCACTCTCTGATGTACAAATGCTTTACCAATAAGTCTAGAGTAGTTGGTACTTGTTGCTTACTATGTCCAATCATCATGATGTCATCATTGTAATGGAGCAGAGTGATATCTTGTGGAAGGGAAATGCCAGCTGAAAGCTAGCTGCTTTTGGAGAAAAAAGCATTCGTCAGGTCAATAGCTGTACACCAGGTACCCAGGAGAGTGTTAATTTGCTCAAGCAGTGAAACCACATCTGGTACAACAGCTGCAAGTGGAATCACCACATGGTTAAACTTTCAATAATCCATTGTCACTCTCCAAAATTCATCTGTCCTTTGCACAGGCCAAATGGAAGAGTTGAGTGGAGATATGGTGGGAATCACCATCTCTGCATCCTTCTAGTCCTTGATTGTGGCACTAATCTCATTCCCCCAGGAATGTAGTACTGCTTTTGATTTACTGTTACGTTAGATAGGAGCAGTTCTAAGGGTTTCCATTTGGCCTTTCCCACCTTGGTTGCCCTTATTCCGTAGGTCAGGGGACCAATGTGGGAATTCTGCCAGCTACTCAGTATGTCTATTTCAATTATGTATCCTAGAACTGGCTGGGGAAATAACCACAAGATATGTTCAGGGATCCACTGGGCCCACTGTATGATGGACCTGAGCTAAAGTTCCATTGATTATCTGATCTCCATAAGCTCCTACTCTGACTGGTGAGCTATAGTAATGTTTTCAGTCTCCTGGAATTAATGTCGATTTAGAGCCTGTGTCCAACAGTCTCTGAAAGGTCTGATTATTTTATTTTCCTCAATATACCATTTCCCTGGTAAATGTAGTTCTCTTTGTGGAAGGCTGAGAGAAAGATTAGCAGTATAAGTTTTGGGTAATGTACTGGAGTCCTACCTCAAGGGACTCTGCTTCCCTTTCATTCAACAGGTTCTGAGTTTCCAAACTGGCTCGAGTCTAGGAATTGATTGAGGAGCCATGACTCTCTGATTTTTTATTTAGGTTAGATTTGTTCACTTGACCTAGAATTTTTCTGATTATACAGATCAAGTAAGAATTTTGTAGCCTTCTTATCTATTTCATTTCTAGGAACACCATGATCAATTAGTCAATGCCATAATTCTGCTTGAGGCAGACAATTCTGATTGCTGTTTTGACTCTTCTGCTCATTACGGTAACCTCTTCCACCTTGCCTTGGGCAGTTGGTGCCACCACTTGGCCCAGACCACTCTGGGATCCAATTATTCCCATTGTTTTTAGGTTTCTCAATTCAGGGACTGAAGTTCCCACTGTGAGATCTGCTCTATGAGAAGGGTGATCACAGAGCTTTTTTAAGGATGCTGGGGCTCCACTCATAAATTTATTTTTCACAATATTGATAAAAAATATTTCTTCCATATCCTCCCAGTGATAATAAGTACACCTTAAATGACAAATCTACTCTAACATTTCAGTCTCCTTAAGCTTTTGAATCCCTTTCTCCACATTAAACCAAGGTATGTCTAGCATTTTCAATTCACTCCCAGCAGGTCATCTTTTGATTCATGTTTTAGTCAACCAACAAAAGAAACTGTTAGAGCCCATTCTAACTCCCTGAGCTACATACAACATTAAATGCAGAATTTTTGCCTAGTGAGCCCATGTTAATAAATTCAGGCCGATCTAACTTTATGTTCATTCTACCAATATCCCACACCCTTGTATCTTTCCTCACACACGTTCCTTTGATTTCTGTGTGCATAAATTAGAAAACTCAAGTAGTTCTTTTGGAAGATGATGTACCTTCTCACTGGTCACATGATGAACCTCACCATTAGGGACCTAATGGGACTCGAGTCTAGTTATAGGTCTAGATGCAAAGACAGGTAAGTGGTGGTGGCGGGTCCTGAGGAGAATCAACATTGTTTTGCATGGCAACTACTCAATTATAGTTTTCTTAGTCAATGTAGAGTTAATCCCTTTAGATGGAGGTGGTAAGGGCAATTCCACTGGAGGTGGGGAGACCAGTTCTGCTAGGGGTGGGGAGACTTCTTCTCCTGGTAAAGAAGACTCACCAGAATTTAGTGGCTCAATGTCCCCAGTTTCATCAGAGTCCCCATCCCAACTCTGATCCCATTCTTTCCCAATAAATGCCTTTGTAGGCATCCTATGAGTCAGGGAGTTCAACTTGCATTGTAATTCAGGAAGTCCCAAATGAGGTTTCTGCATTTGATTTGCAGAAATTTCAGCCCTGTAGCTATAGGAGATAAGGGTCCTTCAGAACACACACAGAAGCTCTTGATCTGGGAATTTGAATCCTTGGGCTTATCTTTTTCTTTTGCCACTTGGTCAGTAAGATTAGGAGCAATCAGCTAATGTCATTATTTTTGTGACTATTCCAAAAATGTTTGAAAGTATCATATAAAGTATCACCTAGCTTCTTGTTTCTTATGAGTAATTGATTAAGAGTATCAAATGGAGACATTTTGCATATCTCTATAAATAGTTCACATTGTAGATTAACAGTGCTCTCTTTACTACTAGAAATAGTCATTAGCATCTTTAAATATAATTAGATTAAAGAAACAATTGCCCACTCGGCATCAAAATTTATATTGGTCAGTGTTCAGAAACACAGAAGCTATAGGAGATATAGATAGACAGACAGACAAACAGACAGACAGATAGATAATAGATATATTATGAGGAGAAAAAAGCCTACTAAAAAATCTTATTTGGATCAAAAACAGGGATTTTGAAATTCCTATAAAAATCAATTAATTCAAGTAAAATTTCTCATCCTAGGAAACAAGTATTTAGTAAGGAAAAAGGGAAATAATGGTGCTGAGCTCTTATACACCTTAAGCTCTTTAAGTGGGTTTGCTTGTTTAACTTTTACCAAAAACTTAGCTAATAAGAAAATGGATATTCAGAGAGTTTCCATAATTTACTAGTGTCACGCATTTTGTGGCAGAGTTGGAATTCAAACTTTGTTTTAATCCCAAGCCTATGTTCTTACATAATATTAGCCTTCTACCCAGTGAAACAACTTTTTCCATTTGGGAAATGTTTCTGTCATTTATATATAAACATCTCATGCACTGAATACAAATACTGCATTCTGTTTTTTTTTTTTTTTTCCCCTTGACTTTATGGTATAAACATTTTTCCATGTATGTGTATAGGCTCTAAAATTTTAAATGTTAACATCTTCCTAATGTGTTTTCTTGCTAATATAATATAACTCCTTTAAACATTTTCCTAATATTTGGCATCTAAATTGTTTCCAACTGTTCTTTTTATCATAGATAAGACACAAGTAAGGTATTCATCCCCTTAGATTTTTGTTTCTACTGAGCTATTTCTTTAAGAAACAGTTTCAGTTGTGAAATTCATGGGAGTAAAGGATATGAACATCTATGGGTCTTACCGCACTGACTCTTTTTTTTCCCACAAAAATATGCACTAATTTAAAATGAAATATTGCTACTTTTAAAAGGAGATGTCACCACTCAAACTCTGCAATGGGAGAAGAACATCAAACTTCAGGGATTTATTTCACTCAAAGTGTTGTTGTGAATTGCCCTTGAAAAAGAAAGTGACAGACCTCCTCCCCTACCCTGAATTATATTACATCCCAGAGGACTGAAATGGTCATTAATTTTTAATATCGTCTCTTCTCAGTGAAGAGTATAATGAATTTTTCTTAGATATTCTTGTAGGATTGATGTCCCAGAAATTTGAGGACGATTTCAGGGCATCTATAGCGAGCTCAGAAAATTTTAACCAGTTGCCTGTGTTCCTGGAGGAGAATATGCACCAGAAATATGGGTAATTGTTAAATTACCTATAACATCAATTAATTCCATAATAACAGCTACTAATGTCTCTACAGTGATTTCCAGTTTAGACAGTATTTGCCTATATGTCTGATCATAGGAGAGTAGGTTACACTGAGCTGGGGTTTGTGAGATACAGAGGACTGTGTGCCAGGAATAAAGGTAGTGCCTCTGGCCTTACTGAAGTTAATGGTTTCGTTGGATTAAAAAGGCATCATCATATTAAAAGCTAACTATATTCCCAAGAGGGTAATACTAAATATCCAACAAGGAAAGATATAATAAGCGACATAATATTGAAGAAGAAAAGTTTAATTATTCTGGACTTTAGGGATCAAGGTAGTTAATATTGCTAAAGTATGGAAACTTCTTTTCAGGGAAGTCATATATGATGAGTGTCCCAGGAACTTAGTTACATTCTGGCCCCTCTTCTGCCTTCCTATCATCATGTCAATGCACCTGACGCAAGCCTTCGGGAACATCCTAAGGGGTTTCCTTTGAGAAGGTTAGCCAAGTTCTGGAAACTCACACTTCCTTGGCCATCTCTGAAAGTAGACCTTTTAGCAACTGGAGAGCACGGGGATATGCTCAATGATTCTCTACCACTGTGTAGCAAAAGATTTCTCCTGCATCAAAGCCATCTATGTTTCATAACTTTGCTTAAGTCTGAATGTGGAAAATATCATGCTTTAAGAATGAACAGTGAAAGGACCTACTGATTTAGGCGGAAAAAAACTGCATCTATTCATTTATCAAATACTTAGTGAAAACCTACAAGGTATCTGGCACTGGGTGCTTGTAACACATTATTAAGATATGAAGGGAAAAGTAGTATTTGATTCTGAACATAAGACAAAAGAAATTCATATAATTTATCCTAGTTAAGAACAACAACAAAAAAAAATCACTTACTTCAACCTCCTTATCATTAATAACAGGTAATTAAGGTCACCAAAAATGACTTACCCCTGGTCATTAGGTGGTGAGTCTCAAAGCCAAATCTTCAACCCAGATCATCTCATTCTTTGCCAATTCTTATTAGGTAAGGGTTCCGTGAAGATGCTTTTATCACCTTTGCCTTACTTAAGCGTTCCATCTTCTTCTGTGAAAGAAACTGTGAAAAAATGTTCCTCAATGCACAAGTAGTTCTTCTTATTATTATATTCCAAGATTGTAAGTTCTTTACCATCTAATATTTATTCATCAATGAAATAAACTTAAGTAATGGATAAGCGTCTACAATACTTCACGAATTATTACAATGGTTGAAATAATGGTAAAACTATTAAAGCTGTATTGTTCAAAGAAATTTAAATTACAAAAAGGTAATTATTCAGTTCCTCAGTTGTACTAACTACATTTCACGTTCTCAATAGCCACGTGTAGCCAGCACAGGTACAGAACATTTTTATCATTGCAAAAAGATTTATTGCAGAGTACTGTATTAAAGCAATGAACCATTTCCAACCCATAAGGAATGAGTTAACTTGCAAAATATATATTTTTTCAGCACATCTGCTGTGAGTAATAAGATATTTACATAAGGATATGCAGGAAGTGAGATTTTACTGAGAAGCAGTACAAGAAAGACAATCATCTTGTGTTCTCCTGCTTCCCTACCTGCAAAACTAAATGCTTAAATGGCATTCTTTAAATGCTTCAGATGCTCAAAAATTTTCTCTCCATATAACCAGAGTTTGAAAGCTTTTGCATAAGTCCCATGAAATGGTTCATGTACAAATAGTATTATGATTCACTACAATATTTGTTGTCTTGCACGTATATTAAATATGAAACAAATAAACAGTATGTACTAAAAAAAATACACGATATTTTAAGAAGGAAAGTTACTTCCTAGCGGGTATTCAAATGAAGAACCAGAAAAGAAAAGATAAAGATACTTTTGACTACAAATATTAAATTGGGCACATTCTTTCCCCCAAATTAGAGAATGTCAGAGAAAATCATGGAAACATAAAAATATTTTTATATAATAACATTTATTGTAGTGAAAAATTTAGAAAACCTAAATGGTCATCAATACAATATTAACAAAATAAAATGTTCACTTCTATTCAAAGTGATATTATATAGTAATAAAAGATGACCAGAAAAACTGAAAATGTAGTCTTCTCTCAAGCAGGAACAGTGTGATTTAAGGAAAATGAGAAGTGTGCAAATACAAAAAGAAAAAAAAGATAAACACTAAATTACTAATTTGGTTAATTTGGTTGCAATTTTTGGTTGCTGTTCTCTCTCTCTCTCTCTTTTACTCATTTTTCTGTCTATCTCTCTCATTCTCTTTCTTCACTTGTCTTTGTTGTTTTTTTTTTTTTCAATATCGAATATGTACTACTATTATAACAGGAATTAGGCAATATGCTTTTTAGATAAAAAATAAATAACATTTTCCCTCTCTGGATACCATTATAGTACAGAGTTCAAATAATAAATACATGAATGTATGAGCAAATGAATAAACACAGAAATATAGCCAACTTTCCCAACATACTTAAAATATAATTATATTATTCTCATAGTTTTGGGACACCTCTAGTAAATGAAATAGCTTACTTTTAAACTAATTATAACAAACAAATCTATAGAGAATCAAGCTTTCTCTTAGTTACTAGCCTTGATTAATAGTATAAAAGGGGCCATTAAGAAGAGCAAAAAGAGTTTAGAAATAAAAAAAAAAAAATGGACCAAAAGGTACATAGATTTATACTGTAGTAATATGTCCTGACAGTTATAGGACTATTCCCAAAGTTTGAGTTTTAATTGGATTTTTTTTTAAACCTTGAAAGGTGAAGTTAAGCAAATCAATAATGCTAAACAGAACAGTCTACATTTCTGTTAGTCTGGTTACCAGATTTTTTGTATCTTTATTTTTTTTTTCAAATATTTACTGTGCAAATTGCAAGGAATAAGTAAATTTTCTAAAGGATAGCTATTAAAGAAACTGAAAAATTGTAAATTTTTCTCCCCTTTTACTTTGAACTTTAATGAGATCAGGTTTGTATAATTAATACAAAATGGGGAGGGATGAAAGAAGAATAGATGAAGCGGGTGGTGAAGGGAGGAAAGGTTTTAAACCATTTCAGTGGAGTAAAGAGCAATTTCATTTTAATATAATTTTTAATGGTTGTTCAAACTCCTATAATGCATCCACACAAAAAGCTTCAGTTAATGTGTGTGTATTTTGAGCAGTTCCCCTCTTCGACCCTCCAGTTTAATTTCCGTCCTTCAAATGAAATGAATGGAGCGTGAAGCAGGTCATATCTCAATGCTGACACATGGGTTGCAGATAGAACTCACAGCCTGGAGAAGCAGCCAGTTTAGAGATTAAATCAAAGCAGCTCTGAATAGATGGGAGGTCAGCCAGGGCCAGCTTTGACATTTGATAGGACCTTGTGATCAATCAGGCCTTTCTTCACTCTTCCAGGCTTCCTTACGACAGTGGCCTTAAAAAACAGATGGGATATGTTACAAAGTGCAGGAGAAGCACTAGATTGTGAAAGGAGATAGGTGTCAATATTATCAAAGGGACAACTGTTATTTGAAGCAGACAGCAAATCAGAAGGCCCTGTTTTGCTGCAATTGCTATGTTAAAGTTTGCCTTTCATGGGATGAAATCCAAGATTTGAGAATGGTGGGATAATTTTTAAACTGCTTTTTAAAATTTCTTGCTTCCTATGCATTAAACTGTAAACTTTGAGCATTCATGATATCATAAGATCAAATTTTAGCCAATCTTCCCTTTGAATAAGCTGTTTCCAGCAAAGCCAAGCTTAATTTTTGCTCTATTTGTTTGTTTCCTTATTTGTCTTTGGGGAACACACCTCACACACACACACACACACACACACACACACACACACACACACATGCACACACACAAAAACAAGACATAAAAACCTTTGGAAGAAAAGAATCAAAGGGTATTAATGCAGAGACTCACTGGACAGGGAACTGAGCATGATTTCAGGAAATCCCAGTCACATTGCCAAGAGGGTCATGAAAAATGAATGGCCTCAGAGCACCACTGTGACAGACTGTTTTAGTGAGTGGTAATGGGCCATCTCCAGGATGAAAGGCCATGTATTTATAACTGTGAAGGCTACTGGGTATCACGCCATTCATTATGCTTGCTTGATTTAAGGGAGATGCCTTTTACCAATGTGACATGGGAGCAAATTATTTCCAGGAATATCACAGCTCTCTTCTCCCCCACCACCTACTTCTCCATCTTGCCCACTCTCATCCCAGATATACACACATGCTCTCATATTCACATAAGCACATTCTCTGAATTTTTCATGTCATAGAGCATTTTATATTCAGAGCTAACTTCTCCAAAATGTCTCACCCCACTGGGATGAGAAAGCTGGAATATGGGAGCTGGGATTAAGAAGGGTTTAGATAAGGAGGAATGGCACAGATTCCCTTCACTACCTTTCTTTTAAGAAATGTTTTGATGGGAGCCAGAGAGCAGAGGTCATTTGGTCTTTAATATAACTATTGGGCTAATTTGCGAAGTTGAGTTTTTGTTTGACATGGACGTCATCTTCACAGAGAAGTTAGCATTTAGTCCCATTTTGTTCCTTGGTTATAGTGGTCTGTCATCAGTTAAATGTGCAAAATAATTCAACCTCTCTGGATTGTTTCTGATGAGAAATTAACCGATTGCACAAACTTCTCTCTAAATTAATTTTCAACATTAATATTTTATGAGGTCTTGAAATTCTAGTAAGACAGAAACATAATACAACAAAAAATTTCAACCAGCACATCAGATATTCTGGTAAAACTAATCTCAGGGAACGTGTTAATGTAACTAACTCACTTAATAACAATGTGCAAAATCCCATTTAAAAAAAGAATCTGTAAACCTTTCAGAAAAGTTATCATAGGATAAATTGTTTATAATAAATGATTTATGTCCCTTCATGTGTTAAAAAAAAAAAAAGCTTTACATTTCACACTAGTGTACTGAGAAAAAGATATATGTACTTGGATTTTAACCAAGTTGATTAAGCTGACACCTTAATATAGCTGCAATACATCAGTGATTAAAGTAAAGTTTCTACAATGGCGTTTTCATGGTCTGGGTCACAGGTTTTTTGAAGACACAGTACAGTTATACTGATGATAATTCCAGAGAGCATCATTACACAACTGGGAGATGTTTGGATTGTGAAATGCATGCATGTGTATGTGTATATTTAATCTATGCAAATTTGTGCCCTGATTCTGGCTCCCAGGAGCTCAGATGTTTGTGAGAATTTAGAGATTATTTACAAAGAGTATTTTTTTTCTGAATAATTATCATTGAAATGTGACACAAATCTTCCAAAATGGTAATTCTCTCTAGCAAGCTAATCCTTCAAGAGGTTTTTTTTTTTTATGTCTCAGAGAAAGCTGTGTGTAATCAAAAGACTCTACAAAATACATGTTGGTTTGAGTCACCCTCTATAATTCCATTTAACTACTGCCAACTCCAGAAACAGCCACAATTTTCCTGTATCTTGTACACATCAGATAAAAAATTCAGAAAGAATTGGCAGTTAGCAGTTGAGTAGCCAAAAGAGGAAGGAAAAAGCTTTGCTGGTGTTTCCCAATTAATTTTCTTTTCAAGTGAAAGTTTGAAAAGAAAAAAAAAATAAGAAAACTGGAAATGACCTAAAAACTCTGGTACGATAAGATAAAATTTGGCCTGACCATAACCCTGTGACTGAATGCATAGTCTGAGTAAGATGACCAAAAAAACATGGACTGCATTTTCCAACAATAATTTTTAAAATTTATGTTGGAACTTAAAAGTAAGAGATGTAAAGGACTGAATTTTGAAGAAATTAAGTCTGTTGCAGAATTAGTGAGAGGAAAAGGAAAATAAAAATAAATATTTAGTTAAGAAGCTTAACCAAAATTTTATTTTTAAAATTTGTACTGATGCCAAATATTTTTTAAAAGATTTGCTTTCTCAAATAGAATGAAGTCATTTTAATGTCAAGGAGTCCATTGTATTATATATTTCAATTGTCTTTTAAAAATAACAAACTCATGAGTCAATGGCATTCGTCAGAATGGCCCTAGATGCATAAGACATCTAGTAAATGCTCTGGTACATAAATTTACCACATGTGCAAGTTTCATTTCCCTTAGCGAGAAACAAAGAGGTGGTAGTCTTGGTTACAGGCACAGGCAGTATAAATAGTTGTTCTATTCAACCAAAGTCTCTGTAAAACCCTGAGATTGATCCTTTAGGATTATGTACTCCTGACCCCGAAAATCAGTATAACTGACCAGTTCAAGAATCTGCCACATTCAGAACAACATTTAACATCCACCAAAGTTTTCTTAGGGGCGGAAGCTATAACCTGGTGACAGAATTTATTTCAGCTTGGGCATTCCCCCCTCTCTCAAAAACATCATGGGCTCAGATTTGTCTGGATTCAAAACTCCTCTGAGGCTATATCCATAAGGATATGGAAAGAACTTATCCTGGTTCTGTTTAGTAAATATTGGGCTTTAAAGGGAATCCGCCCATTACTGTTTAAAGGGGCACAGGAGATTTTCTTTGCCTAGAGTGATAGAAACTTTGGGTCTTGCAATCAGGCAGGCGTAGGCTCAAATTTTAGATCTACTTCTTACCAATGTCTGACATTGAGTAAGTCTTTTTAAAGTAAGAATAGTAATGATATCTACTCCAATGGGTTGGTATAAGAATTATCTAAAATGATTATATAAAGCAATTTTCATAGTTCCTGATACTGCTAATGCATGCCATAAAGCTTAGTTATTGTTATATATTAATTTGACCCATTTTATCTTTGACTATTCTAACCCGGGAGAATTCCAAAGACAAAAAGAAATATCATACCCAAATGCACTTCTTAGCAATCATTTTATAATTAAAGGAATTATTCAAAAGATCAAGTAAAATAGTAGAGAGGAAGGAGACCAAACTTGAGATTTTCCCTCTTCAATTGCTGACTAAAGGATTCGTTGACAACTTTATTTTTATTAAACAGATTGGAAATGCCTCTTCATAAAATATTGCATAAATTAGAAATTTTAATATAGTCTACCCTCTAAAATATAAGTGTATTTTTAATCTTCTGCATAAGAAATTATTCCAACACTTAGGCTAGAAATTACAAAATGTTTATTAGCCAACCGTTTTCATAGATCAGGAATTCAGGCGCAGCTTGCTTGGCTAGTTTTAGTTATATTTTCTTATGAGTTTCAATCAAATTTTGGCTGGGGTGACAGTCACCTCAAGGATTGATGGGAGAATCTGCTTCCAAGCTTATTCACATGGCTGTTGGCAGACCTCAACTTTCAAGTTAACTCTCATGGAACTCACCACAGGCTGGTTTATGACATGGCAGCTGGCTTCCTCCCAAGTAAGCCATTCAAAAGAGAGTGAGAGAGTCTTCCAGATGGATACCACAGTCTTGTAAAGCCAAATCTCAGAATGGACATCTTATCACTTCTGCTGTGAAGAATACAGTGGTCCCCAACCTTTTTGGTAGCAGGGACCAGTGCTCCTATGAGAATCTAATGACTGATGATCTGAAGTAGAGCTGAAGCAGTGATGCTACAGCTGGTAAGCAGCTGCAAATACAAATGAAGCCTTTACTTGCTTGCTTGCCACTCACCAACTGCTGTGCGGCCCAGTTCCTAACAAGCCACAGACCAGTACTGGTCCACAGCCGGGGGTTTGGACA
>NW_011888795.1:14544271-14553087 GCF_000151845.1 Pteropus vampyrus
AAAGAGAGTGAGAGAGTCTTCCAGATGGATACCACAGTCTTGTAAAGCCAAATCTCAGAATGGACATCTTATCACTTCTGCTGTGAAGAATACAGTGGTCCCCAACCTTTTTGGTAGCAGGGACCAGTGCTCCTATGAGAATCTAATGACTGATGATCTGAAGTAGAGCTGAAGCAGTGATGCTACAGCTGGTAAGCAGCTGCAAATACAAATGAAGCCTTTACTTGCTTGCTTGCCACTCACCAACTGCTGTGCGGCCCAGTTCCTAACAAGCCACAGACCAGTACTGGTCCACAGCCGGGGGTTTGGACACCCTTGTTCTGCTTGTTAGAAGTGAGTTAATAAGTCCAGGCTACACTCAACAGGAAGAGATTATACAAAAGAATGAATCCCAGGAAGCAGGGATCATTGGGACCACCTCAGAGATTACCTACAGTACATCTTCTGGCCCCCAATGATTCATGCTTCTGCCAAATACAAATTTGCTTACTGTCCTTAAAGACCTCAAAATTCTCTTTGTGCTACAATATCTGCTGAAAATCTAGAATCTTATGATATGAATCAATTCCAAGTGTGGATGAGCTTCCTCAAGCGTAAACCCTTAAATGCAACTCCTCAAGTACATTTCCTTGCCATTTGTAGACCTGTGAAACAAAGGAGACTATCTAACCCCACCCCCAATATGCAATGGCGGGACAGATGTAGACATTACTGTTACAGAGTCTGAAAGCTTTCAAATCATCGTGTCATTACATCCTGGCTTCTTTGTGTTTAACGTTTTTTTCCCCTGAGTTAGTGTCTGCCTGCCTGCCTGTCTGTCTGTCTGTCTGTCTGTCTGTCTGTCTCTCTCTCTCTCTCTATCTCATCTCATCTCATCTCATATTTTACTTCAAGAAGCAAGAAGAAACCAGGTGATACCAAAATACTTTGCTTGGAAATCTCCTTAACTATATCTCCCAGTTCATTAGGTGCACTTTTTACTTTCTATATTACTGTAGGCAAAAGTATTGCTAAATTTCTGCCCCTTACTATAGTTTGCAATAAAATGTTTCTCCTGTTCTGTTAAGTCCTCACTGCCATCCTCCACAAAATCCAAAATTTTATGAATAGTCATTCAAAGCACTTGAGATTTTTACCAATACCCTTCTCAAAAGTCTTATAGTGTTTCCAACTTCTACACACTGCTTCACTCCAAAGCCACTCCCACATTTTAGGTTTTGTTATAGCAGCAAAGTCTATATCAGTCAGGGATTAAAGTTCAATTAGTTTTCAGAAAAGCAGAACCATAGAATAGATAGATGATGTTGATGATGATAATGATGATGATGATGATGATGATGATGATGATTATAGAGAGAGATAGGAGATAGTAGATATAGAGTTTTTTTATTATTATTATTTTAATAATATCTGGCCTTACAGAATTCTGGGAGATGGCTGTTCAACCTCTATAATGCTATTTAGTGTCTTTAGTTTGACATTACAGTTTAAAGTTTAAGACAAGAAGCTGATGTAAAGTGGATTAGATCAAAGAGAAGCTAAAATTCACAAGCATGACTTGAGCTCATGAGAACAAACTATAAGAAACTGTGTGTTCTTGCTGCCTCTGACCTGGGTGGTGTGTGTGTCCCACAGAAGTCAGGGCCCTTGGCCTGGGACTCAATAAGGCTAAAGCAACACAGGTATCAGCTATAAAATAGCTTCTGCTTCACTTCTACCCTCCATGTCTACTAGAATCCATCTTGTGGCCCATTCTCGTTGAAAACATACAGGAAAGGAAATTTTAAGGAATGTAGTTCAGTCTAGCCAAGTTGACACATTAGCTAACAACCATAATAATCTCCTTTAGTAAAGTATGTATGTATTTTTAAAGAAATTTATATCCATTTCACATATACAATAAATGCCAGGGACTATTCTGGGTGCTGGGAATAAGAAAATGAAAAAAGCAGACAAAAATTCCTGTCTTCTTAGAGTCGATTCTTATTTCAGGAAGATTGACAATAACTAAAACAAACGATAAAAAGTAAATGATATGGTAACTGAGAAAGTAAAAAGTGCTATAAAACGTAAGAACAAGGGTGTTGGGACTGTAGACTGAGCTGAAGGAGGCCATAGACCTCACTGAGAAGGTGAATTTATGCAAAGACTTAAAGCAGATGAGAGAGTTTGCCATGCAGATATTTGAAGGGAATCTCCTTACTGTCTAGAAAATGGTAGGCAACAACAAATAAAGGGATAAAAAGAGTATAGAACTAAATAAATAAGCGAATGAATAAAACTGAGCCAAATGTAATGGGAAGAAAGGAGCCAATATAAGGGTTTCTGAAAGTGAGAGCACTATATCCTCACAAGCTTTTCACCCAGGTATTTTAAACAGATGAGCCAAATTAAGGTAAGAGGATTAATGGATCAGTGAAAACTCTCTTCAGGGTACTATTAGCAAAGTGAATCAGTGACCGTGTTCCATCTTTGTGTCATTCCACTCCAGACTCAACGTCATGAAAGGGGGTCTCATCATTCAAGCTTGGGTCACATGTTCGTTTACTAGGGAGAAGAAAAGCAGGAACAGCTGGATTGATGGGGCCATCAAATCACTTGGGACACAGGTGATGAGTTCTTTAAAGGAAAAGCATGTGTTATTAACAAACGAAGCAGGAAGGGATAATGGGTGGGTAAAAGCAATACCCACAACCTCTATAAAGCTCTTTGTGACTGGCTGATGGTCTGCTGTATATAAATTATGGGTAAAGAGACTCTGTGGAGTGTGTGAATCCCAAAGATGTCAGTGTGATTTAAAGATCTAAAGACAAAGCCAAGTATGAGATTTTTCTACTTTTGTCCCCAGCACCAGGGCCATCTTCTATATCCAGGGTGGCTCACACTTTGCCTAGTTGGCAATGTTGTACAGAAACAAGTAGTAGAAGGTAAGGAAGGGAAATACTGCCTTGAACTATACAGGATAATTGGGAACATCTATTTCCTATAGACATGGCCTTGGGAGATAAATTCTTATTCTAAGACCATACAAAAGGCCAGAAGCATTGCAAACAGGACAAACATTCAGACTTTGGGGCTGCCATGACTGTAGATAAGATTATTTGTTTGTTCTCAGTCTATGTATGTCAATTTCTTCATGTTCTATTGCTAACATTCCACTGCCTGCATATTTTTAAAAATATTAATTAGGAACATGAGTCTTTCTTTCTTCTCTAAAATGTCTTTGGCTATGTGATATTTTCACACAAAGAAGTTATTTTTGGCATTCACAAATTGCTTTTCTTCCTACTGGCAAAAGGAATTCACTCAATACCTACTTGTACAAAATACTTACTTCACTTAAGAAAAGAAAAAAAGGAGCCTCCTCCAAATGATACAGAAAAAAAAAAAAAGAAATTAAATTTTAAAGAGAACAAAATGACTCCTCCTCTCTGCACATTTTCCAGAACAACACACTGCTGCCTGTCTATTGTTTCCGAGGCTAACACTTATGTCAGTGCCTCTGGAATAGCATCTATTCCACTGCATCGTAGGCAACGGGTTAGTGACTCATTTTTTAACCACACCCTTATTTATATCCAGAACTCATCCAGAGAGAGATTACTGCATTTTTTTCTTTCTTTACTTGTTTCCTTCCTATTTTTTAATTTTATCATTCTAATTAAGTTCTGCTTCAAGGTGTGCATGGGACCCCTATGTAAATCCTGACAGTACAGGAAAAAATTTAGGCCCCAAATTAAAAGATTGAATTCCCTTAGGTAGTCTGATGCCAATATTTTCTCTAAAAAGTGGGGGCTTTATAAAAAAGATTTGCCCAATTCAATGCTCAAATTGTTATCATAAGGATTAGACTAAGAGGTCAGTATATTTAATCTCTTCCTTTAAATTCTTGGTTGCATGTAATTTAGATTTTACCACTCTGTTAGGGAACTATAAACGTAAGTGTCTGATGAAAAATAAACTTGATTAAATATCTGTCACTGAATTTAATTAGAAAATGACATGTTATTTTTATCAGCATTTTCGTTGGATTTTCATGGGACTTAGTTAGAAAATTCTGCAAACCACCTCAGTTTTTAAAAATTAGGAGGGTATCATTTTGAGCCCTTAAACTCTTGAGCTACTGATTAGTGAAAACTCGCCTGGAAAATTAAAAATGCCTTCCAGTAACTGTTATTAGAATAAGGGTTTTTTTAAAAAAAACTTACATGTAGATAGAACGAGATTCAACTAATGAGCAGTTGAAAGGATAAATTATCATTCTACGGGATTATTTGTCTATAATAGGAAATAAAAAAGTATATTAAAACAGATGGCATCACAATACAATAAAACAAAATCCTGCAGGAATAGGTATTCCCCCAGTTGTCTGATGCCTTCCTCTAACAAGATGAGATGATGCTAGAATTACACCAAAACGTTGAGAAGGAATAGAGGAGACCTTGTCTGGAAGGAACAATGCCTTGCCCTATGGCCCTCCAGGAACTGTTTCCTCTTATGGTAGATAAAGAATTTAGGGCAATATGGCTTTTCCAAGCCTACAGGTTTATAGGCTTGGAAAAGTGGGCTACAACTCCATATCAACACTTTCATATCACCTTGATATTTTCATTCCAAATTTCACCTTTCTTCTTTCACCCACTGATTACTTACCACTTGTCACAAACTCTTTTTCTCATCCCCATTCCTGATACCTCACCCTATGTTTTTACTTTAGACACTTAATGAAACTCGGGCCAAAAACCATGTCTTATCTACTCCATATCTCTAGCACTAGCATCTAGCTAAATGTCTAGTACATAGTAGAAACTAAGTGTTTAATGAATGAATGATGTAGAAAGGAAGAAAGGAAGGAAGGAAGGAAGGAAGGAAGGAAGGAGGAGGGAGAGAGGGAGGGAGGGAAGGAGGAAGAAAGGGAGGAGGGAAAAAAAGATAGATGTTAAAGGAATGAGTTATAAATGTTTAGGATAAAAGAGTCATTCTTCATAGCACTGAAAAAGTAGACGATATATTTTTTATGATGATTCCATTCTATGTAAATATAGTACTATAAAGAACCACTGTATTGCAAAATAACTTAGTGCTCTACTTCATGAGGATCATAGACAAAATAGGCTTTTTGTAGGCCTATTTGCTCCTATAGTGAGACCTTGATACCTTATACATTTTGAGTTCTGAACTAAGCTCCAAAATCTGACTAATGCATGACTTACATGTTTGTAAATTGAAGAATATCAGAAAGATAAAGTAGAAATTAATTCTCAGCACTCCAAGTTTAACTTGACTTGCAATGTTTTATGAAGGCCTTAAATGTTGATCCTCATGAGCTGTCTCCACCCTCATGAGGCATCGAACATGTTGGTTAGAGAAGTGCTACCATATGTCAAAGGGAAGAAAAGGTCTCTGTGACTCTGAAGACATAATTGGATCCAAAGTAGCAATCACCAGAAGGAGCATGATTTCAATACAACTTGAGGAAGGCCAAGTCTTCTAGTGGTGGAATGGAGCTCTTCCTGAAGCAGCCAGTTCACCCACTATTAGCCATATTTAAGAAACAGAAATACCTGGTGTTTGTACAAATGTTTAAAACAGATAAAAACTTTACATGTCAAATCTAAAGAATTCTGAGCCATCCTGAGGCCTCCTCTGCCCATTGAGCAGCCACTCCAAGGTATATCTTGGATGATGGTTTTCTTAAAAAGGTAGTACAGGGCTTACCTAGTTTGTCCATCCATCCATCCATCCATCCATCCATCATCCATCCATCCATCCATCCATCCATCCATCCATCCATCCATCCATCCATCCATCCATTTTACTCACAAAAACTTCTCTCAAAACCTTTCTTTCCCACGGTGCTATGCTCACAGCGCCCAGGACACGCCTTTTCTTCTGTGTTCTCTCTTTCTGCTGCTCAGATCTGATTGCTCTAATCTAGGACCCTCCCTTGCACACACTAGGATGTGTATACAGTATTATACAATCTAACGACTCACTCTGACTTCTTTCCTCTCCATGAGACAAACTCCTCAGAATCCTGGAGAATAAAGTTTCTCTTGTCACTCACGTTTATTATTTTATTTTTATAAAACCATGCAAAGAATACATTAGTATAATAACCCCATTTTGGAGATGAGGAAACTGAGGCCCAGAGAAGTTCCATTACTGGCCTAAGCTCACATATGTAAAGTGACAAGATTGTCACCTGAACCTAGACCTGTCTCCAAGCCTCGTGCTCTCTACTACAAGTGGGACAACTTGGTGTTGAAGATTTAAATGGGAAATTTTTTCTTAAGGCTGAAAGTCTCTTTCTACTTTCTATACATGTGATTTCAATTTTAAGTATTGTTTATCAATTGATAAAACTGATATAGGGATCTATAAATGCTCCTAATACCAATCTCTTTTTATAGAGTACATTGCAGCAATTATAAACTCAGGGTATTATTATTTAAGTTAGTTAAGATACTTAAAGATTATATAAAGAGGCCAATTTTTTCTCACTATTATTGCTATTGTGTCATTTTAACTCAGACAGGTTAATTTAAAAAAGGAAAGTAATTTCAAAGGCAGTAAACCACATGGTATAAAAAAACCTTTGCCGGCTGGCTATAAAGCTCTGAAAATTAATGAAATCATCACCCCTTAAAATTTTCTCTCCAGCTGTGTTGTCAGGAACTTATTCTTTCTAAATTTAGCTGTTGGCAGTCACTCTTAGATCTAATAAAATTTAGTAATATTTTCCATACATTTTAGAGCGTGTCTTTTTACTCAGTAAAATTGTAATCCAAACAACTGTTACTTTGTGGCATAAATGAATCAAGATGAGTAGTACTGGGAGATTAGAAAAGAAACTCCACAGAGTAAACCTCCAAATGTTTATGGTAATAGTTTAGCCTGGGTTGGAAGAAAATCAGGGTCTTATTTCAGCCCTCTACTCCTGTGCTACTTCAAGTCTTTTGAGTATCCAAGTAGGAAAATGATAAATGTCACAAAAAAAAGAGGCTGCATAGATCATCAGTCCGCAGTAGGAGCTTGTTGAAGGCCAAGTTTTGACAAATAAAATAGTTATATTTGCCATAAATTTGGGAGCACAAAATGTGTTAGATTTGCATAAAATTTACATAAACCTACCTAAATGATTCCAGCTTCCACAGAAAAAAATATATCGGTATTTTCTTACATTATTGTAAACCTCGTATACCTTAATAACTAAAGGAGGGCTTAGGAAAACTTGCTTGCAAGAATGTCTGAAGAAAGTACTTACAAAGTTTAATAGCAAAAGCTTGACTAAATAGAATGACTGGGCCAAAGAGAATCTATTTGGTTAATTCTAATTCAAGTAAAACTATTTTTTAAAATCCTCACTGTTGAAAATGTAGCTAAAATATGTTCTTTCCCCCCTTCTTTAATTAGTTCAGTATATGGTATGGAATATGAGGGAGACTGGGTCATTTAGGAGAAAGCTCAAATGGTCTCTGATCCTGAGCCTGACATCTTGCTGGTCTTGAGATATGAGGCAAATACTTGAAATACTTTCATTTTCTATTTTCTCGGTTGTAGAACACAAGATGGGGGAGGTGGGTTCCTCCAACCTGACCATACAGAGGATCACCCACAGGCTTTGATAAAAATGATAATCCCAGGACCTCCTCTGAGAGATCCTGACCTGAAGGTGAGGAGAGGAGCCAGAAATCCATATTTATGATCAACACTATAAGTGATTCTAACATTGTTGGTCAGGGCACTAGAGTTAAAAATTGCTGGGCCAGAAGAAATATAAAGTCTCTGGCAAATCCGAATTTATGTCTGCTTAACTCTTTGATGTTTAAGAATCTTGAAACTTCATAACCTCTGTGAGGATCAAGTGCTTGAAGAATTTAAGGTCTTAAAATTAGAACTGGATCAGGGTTCAAGAGATGGATTCCTTATGCCTTTTACTCACTGGATGCATTACATTTGTCATTCATTGTAAGCTCTCCGCAAATCTAATTCATGTTCGAGGTCTGTCTTAAATTTAAAACTCGGCAAAGAACTTGATATAAACCTAAGTTATGTGAATCATATACATCTAGAAAGTTAGAGAGGAAAGCACATTTCCTTGTAAAATGTCTCCTCTTGAAACACAGTTCACAGAGACAACCTCATGAACGGAGGCTTTGACACATATTAAAACTGATTAAAATCTAGTCCTAGGCCTTCTCTACTGAGAACATCCCAAAATGTCTTATATTTCTATTTAAAATATAAACTTGGGGCAAAAAAAAAAAAAAAAAAAGGAATAGGAAAAAGAAAAGAAAGGGTATTTAAATGTTGGAACTCAAAAAGCTAATTATTAGTTTAAAAAAAGCAACTTGAACTTTATATATGAAAAAGTGCTAATTATTATAACATCTGTATTCAAACACTATACCCAATATTGTGCAAAATGTTTTCAATTAAAGAGATTTGATTTTGGGTGGTGTACACACAATGTAGTATATAGGTGATTTATTATAGAATTGTACACATGAAATCTGTATAATTTTATTAACCAATGTCACTCCAATAAATTTAATAAAATTAAAAAGAAAAGGCATAAATATAGACCAACTTTCTCTGCGTTGGGGCTTGCAGAAAGAACTGTTTGTAGCATATGTGAAATCTCTGTAAATCTGTTTGCAGTGGTCAATATTTTAGAGGCAATAGAAAAATAGGTTTTCTGATAAGGCATCAGTTTTGCAATGAACACAATGAAATATGTCACTTTCGAGTTGAGTCCATTTTTGAAATTCCAAGCAAAGCCATCACAGTCCCTGTCATGGAGGCTGGATAAT
>NW_011888795.1:14555112-14577708 GCF_000151845.1 Pteropus vampyrus
TCTTTATTAAATTAGGAGAGAAAACTCTCTTCTTCCTGAGGCTCTCAATATACTGACTTGGGCTCTTTGACAAACATGTAACCTCTTCAGGGCAGGCTTTACTGAGAAGCCATACCACTCATCCCCTGTAAAGCAAAGGATCCAGTCACATCTTTCATCATTTTTCCATTGTAAAAATTAATTGATTAATTAAAAAGTAATTTATTGATATTCCATTTTGTGGGGGTTAGGAGAGAGGAGGAAATTAATTAACCTTTTTGAGATTATTTAAAAATCTCAAGATTAAAGGAAAATAGCTCTTCTAAATATTGCTTTGACTGAATTAGCCAGTTGTTTTTGATCAAATTTCATGAAATATAATGCAGAAATGCCTGCTACAGTACCTATGAATGCTAGATACCCAATAATTGTTAATTATATCTGAATCACTCAAAGAGATACCAGTGAAAATATAAGGTTAGGATGATTAAGAGCTGGGAAGAATCACATATCAATATTCTATTTTCCTTTATTTTAATATTCTAACTTTATTTTATTTTGACATTCTAATTGCAATGTATTTTTCTTGTATATAACTAGAAAATATAAAATATAATCTTAAAAGTATAAAGATATAAAGTCCAACAAAAATCTCTTTTTAAAATTATCTAATTTTTTGTCTAACAATTTCTTCTCCTTGGAATTTGATTTTTCTCAAAGACTATTTTATGCTACTCCTGTCTTTCTTTTCTTCTATTGTCTTCACTGAGAAACCACTTTACTGAGCTTGAGAACACACAGTACTCAGGACAAGGTAACATAGTATTAACATGGAAGCCTCCAACACTTTAACTTTAAGCAATGTTGTCACTGCACCTAGAAATTATTTGACTTGGGGAACCAACTCCCACTAATCAAACCATTAAGAGCCAGTAAGACAATTATCAATCTACAAAGAGAAAAAGATCTACCAGGAAGACAAAGTTCACATCAACTAGTCAGACGTTCTTTTCCTATAAAACATGCATAGGAAGCTAAGTTACTATCAGTAACTTGCTTGAGGTAGATGGTCTTAATGTGTATCATCAACTATAAAGGCCAGGTACATTTATTCACACTCTAGAATTTCCCTGCCAAAAGGTCTGGAGAATTTGCAGGACTAGCAAGAATATTCTTTCCCTTAGGGAGTACTGAAGCTATTCTTACAAATGTTACTTCTTGACACTTATTTTTAATTACCCCAGGCTAACCTTCTCTCTTCTTTTAATACTCTTTTAACAAAGGTTTATCGTAAAATTGATTAAATTCAGATTGCTACATTACAATCTTATTCTGCTTCTCTAGGAGTCTCCTAGATTGGAGTTTTAGGTGTTATCAGGACTTTCCAGTCCTACCTTTACAAGTGTCTCCTGGTTTTTACTTATGGATAGTACAAATCTATTACATCTAGAATTATACTCTCATTGAAGGTGATGTTATTTCCACCTTCTCGGTGTAAAGCTTACTGCTGCATCTTGTATGACTACACAAGGCCTCGTGAATACTCTCTTTAGCCAATAAGTATTGAGCCTCCTTCTAAATAATTTAGGCTATGTCTAGAAAATTTTCCATGAGGAATTTTGACCTGCATGACTCAGGCACTACTGAGAATCATCTAGATATTCCATATCTAGACAAATGGAAAACTTCCTTTTGAAGGGCTAATGTTTCTCTATGTTAATTCTTTTCCAGATTTCCAAGGCAAATGGGTCTTTTTTACCATTTTCCTAAGCCAAGTACTTATTATTAAGCGGGACTTTGGCAAAGCTTGGATTCATTAAATGATGTTTCCATTTGAAATTACAAATATGAAAACAATCCTTATGTTCCATTTGCCTCCACTGCATGAATAGATCTATTTACTTCAAATTTTAGTGTAGATTCTGGGTTATATATACTATTTTACACTAAAGGAACATCCTGACTCAGATACCTATATAATTTCTATAAACAACTCAGAACAAATTTTTCTAAAATAAAGTTGCTACACAATATCTAAGAATGTTTAATTATTTCTTAACTTTAGTTTTTAGAAAGAGTGCAGATTATAATGTTTATAAATATTCCATTTTGTTAGATTCTCTAGGGATCTCTACTACATCAAACCAGGTGCTATCCTTCTCCACCTCACAGCCCATATTTTAGTACAGTTGCATTATAATTTTAATGAAAGAAAATAATATATAAAATATTAAGCAGAAGGCAAAAGAAGATGAAAAGTACCCTTTCCTCACGCTATCAAACTTCAGATTTGGGGGATATCTTTTTATGTTTGACCCAAATGGTGAAATTTCTAAAAAATCTTCCAGAATCAAAATCACCATCTCCCATATTCATTTAAGTTATAAACTAAAAGCAAGTGATGTATAAGGGGAAGCTGTTTGGGAGTGGTAGGGCTGTGGGAGCCAGCAATTGGTCAGTACATGAAGTGTCACATCTTTTGAATTTCCTAGAAGTCCCAAGTAAGTTGTAATTGAAAACATGAGAGAAATTTCAAAAGTACATGGAAATCAGCTAAGTAAATTGTGAAACATAAGTTACTACTATTAATCTTGAGCAATTATTTTAAAACACACTGTTTTTTTTTTATTGACATAGAAAAACAAAAGAAAAACTATGAGCGCATTGACACAAGGTATCTGACAATGACAGTGATTCTGTCCCCTCACCGCCATCACAAATGTGATTATGTTTATATTTTTCTATCTTTGTACCATTTGGGTAACAAATCTCATAACTTTTATTATAATTTTGGATCATTGTAAAACTTTTGCTATAGTAATGATGATTCTTGGAAAATGATGTCAAAACCGAGGTATTTTTCCCTCATTCCAACAGTCTCAATCCATTTTCCATTTCGCTCCCACACATATCTCCCCTTAATTCTCTCACACTTCGGCATTTTCCCTCAGCAAGTTCAGAATTTCCGTTAGAGTCTGGCAAAGATTATCTACGTCCAGCATATAAAAACAACCCTGCCATGATGAAAGGCAGATCCAGGCTGTGCTGAGTGATAAATTTGCTTGCTGCAGCCCCACCCAATTTAATGGGCTATCTTCAGGTCTCTGTGAAACTTCTTATACTCTACTGTGTAACCCCCATTAGGATGCTCTCTAACTTAGTCTTCAACTTGGCAATGTGCCTTAGTGGAGGCAAAGCAGCCCTGTTACAACACAGTTCTTCATCTGGTTCTGTGTGAGTTACAGCAGATATGTTAAGCAAGCTAGCAGGAGCTTGTATGACCCCAAAAGGCACCCTGGCAACCCACGAACATTATCTAGTATACAGAAGGCAAAATTAGGAGGAAATATGGAATTTGGAAAAGGACATAAGAGAAAAGCATTAGTAAACTAATTAAAGCAATAATTTGTGGTAACAGTCAAAAACATAAGTGAAAGAGGGGAGATATTTTTTGATCCCCTAACTAATATATTAAAATGTGTCATTTCATATACTCACACTGCATGCATGATTTGGCTTTCTTTTTCTCAGTCCCAGAAACAGCTAGGAATACTTTCTTGACAGTTTTTACCTCATAAATTTGGTTCCCTGCTCCATTTTTTCTTTACAAGGAAAAAAAACTTAAAGATTAGATCTTCCCTAAACTGAGATTCTCTTTCCCTCTGGGCTTTCATTGATTTATAATTGCATCGATATTTCATATTTCTACTAAAACACAATGTTCTAATGCTCAGTTTGGCAGAGGCTTTCTTTTGCACTTGACAGGATGTCCACCAAATCTTCCTATTATGGAGAAGCTTAGGGTTCTGGGAAAAATCAACAGGTGTTTAGGTACCAAGGAGACACAAAGATGGAGAAATGTAAATGGGTGGCACTAGTAACCACCTGGATAGGAATGTTTCTAAAGACTGAAATGAAGCCACAAATCTGAAAGTCATGGAGTTTAAGTGGTTATGTAACCACATTTGGGGGGTAATTATTCACTCTCTCTTTTGCCTTGTTCCTTTTAGGTTAGCTGCTCCTGGGAGTAAAGCATTGTCATTTCACTGTGAACTTCAGCTTCACTGATGATCATTTTTGTTTGTTTGTCTTGTCTGAAAGGGAATGGCCTTTCAGAGAAATCGTGTTTATTTGTTTCTAAATAACAAATCCTTGAACCCTATGAGTCACATTTCTTTGTCATCAATTTTAGATAGACAGACAGTGGTCGATTATACAGTGCGGCAAAGATAGGTCTTCTCTTTCAGGTATGCCCTGTCAAAAGCCCGCCTCCCTGCTGTTTGCAGTGGGTGTTCCATTGTAATAATCTGCTTTTTGCCTCATCTCTGCCTGAAAATCAAATCATCTGCTCAAGTCAATAAAAGTTCCCGACTTGCTAAGGCAGCTAAACAAATCTGCTAACAATGGTAGCCTGATTGGGGAGAAATGTAGAAGAAATGAACCCTGTATTCCTCAGAAGGCATTCTGGGAAACAGCACATCACACTAAAGCCTGGCTCTAAAATCCAACCTATCATGGGGCCAGATAGGTCATGCTTTGTGACTAGGGTCAACGACTCAAGTGTAAGCAGATGGCATTCTCCCCGCCAAAATTCCACCCCACAACTCCTGAGAGTCAGATCCTGCAATTAACTGTGGCGGAGTGGTTGAGGCTATCGTTTAACAAGTTTCCATTCATCCTGAAGGCAAGAACCTGATCTTACTTGGAAAATGTTTTGTGATTAAAGCTTTCAAGAAGCAAACCTTACCATTAAGGAGCAAGAACAGCCTCCTGGGGGAATTAGCCAAACTTAAAATAAAACTGACCAAGCAGAAAGTTATAAATAATATTATTTTAACAGGGTTTTGAGGTACAGCCAAATTTTTGGAATGTTCTCAGTCCAAACAAAGCCAGCATATTTCTCATTTTTTCCAATCTCATGACTGAGACAAGAGATAAATGGAAAGCGGGGGCAAAAGCCCACAGTTGTGAAATGTAAATTCAAAAGAAAAATCAATCTGGACAGTCATAAAAACCAGGTGGCAGGAGAAAATTGAATTCATTTATGAAGCAGTGCACAATATCCTCTAATGGACAATAATATGTACAGTGAAAGGAGCAAAATATTTGGAAGCAGAAAGAAGTTCAGATCCTAAACCATCACTTACAAAATGTAGGTCTGGGTAATGCTCTTAGCTTCTCTGTGCCTCATGTTTCCCATCTGGACAATGGTACTGACCTCAGAGATGTTACAAAGATTTAAAGAGATCAAGAATGGAGGCACATAGCACAGCGCTCAGGACACGCAGGATTCTGGACTCTCCACTGTTTTCCACAGCTTCCCATGTCCCTCTACTCCCCAGCACACAGGAAGATCTGATTCGCCTTGGAGTCGATGTATTAAGTAATTTGTTTTTTGTTAAAAGTGGTTGTGTCATATTAAAAAAAAATGTAATTGGACTAGAAATCTAGTGAACTGAGTCTGTTACTGATTCTGCAACTTGCTAAGAATATTAGCTTTGAGAAACGGCCTCACCTTTCTGGGCCTCTGGTTCTAGTCTCTAAAGTGAGGCCACTGGGGTAGATAATCTATAGATAACTTTCCAGTTTGGGCATTCAAGGAATTGGGGGACCTATTCCTTATTCAAACCCAGAGTTCTCTATCTTGTTTCATTTTGATTTTACTCTTTTTTTATAGGTTTTTCAAAATTAGTTTTTCTATAACTAGTATTGGTAATCTTCTTTTATATGTGAAGATCTTAATGAGGGCAAAAAGAACTTTGTTTTTAAAAAGTGTTCAATACATGTTTGTGGAATGAATATGTTATGCAAATTAGGACGAGACAGAATGCTGCTCTTAATATAAAACTTTGGTTCAATCCCAGTACATCACTCCTTAATTATAGCTCTCCTGCCCATTACTCCAATTTCTATGAAAACATCAGAAGTGCTGCCCCTTAATATCATCAAATGAAGTAAGTTGCAGGTGGTTAAAAAAAACCTTCTGCCTCTGAGCTATTTATCCATAGTTTACGAATCCTTTATTGTTGTTATGACACTCAGGAGGTTCAAAAAAGTAATTATTTCTTCTAAAGTAAATAATGAAATAATTGTAAGTCATCATTTCCCAGTAAATTCTGAGAGGGGGAAAAAAAAAAGAAGCTTAAACTTATGGAGTCTAACTTAAATGCTTTGCATTAATCCCACAACAAAGTGTAACATCACCTTTCTTTCAGACCTAAACAAGCAGGAGAGCCGAGAGAAATTCCTTCTCCATCTCCAGGTCTTGGGTACTACAGGTGGACAACAGAATCTTTTGACCCTGTGAAGTTTCTGTCAGGTACATGTTAGAACATGCACACATCTGGATTAATCTATGAATCAAAGCATTTTTACTCGTAAACTTGGGAATTTCTATTCAGTGGAAAAGAAAACATAAAATCATACTTGCCTGTGCAAGAAGAATCCTTCTACTGTAAATCTTTAATTGTTTTTTATTGGGAGATTTGTTCCCTCCACTTTCATCACCCCCTAGACTATTTATTGATCAAGATTGGAATTTAAATGGCCATAAAGGGAAAGAGGCATCAGCTGGAATTTCCTTTCCTTGGCTGTAAGGTCTCTGCAGGCATCCATTGTTTCTGTCAGTTTCCCTATACTTGGCACCTTATAATTTTTCATTTTCCAGGATATATTTTGAATTTTCTCACAAGTTACTGGGATTTGCTGGGATGCAGTAAATCTAGAAAGAAGCCTTTGCCAAACTATAAAGTGATTTTTAAAAAAAAATCATAAAGTATTTTACCAATGGGATTTCAGACATATTTGTTTGGCTTCCAAGCTTAGACAAATATAATCCTTGATTAGACTACATCTGATGAGTTGTCAGTTTTAAATAGATACTCTACTTCTTGAATACATTCCAGTTATAATTTTCTGTCTTTAGTTATTCGTTTTCATTTTTTGCTGTCAGAAACTTAAGGAATTTTGTGGTTGTATAGATTCTAGGTAACTACGGTTAAATAATATTTGCCCCCAAACTTCTCTGCAATATGAAAATTTTATGAGTTTATAAATTTAGAAAGAATATTGCCAAAAAAAGGGCTTTCTTTTAATGTTTAGAAGTATTTGCTTACAATATCAGAATTCTCTAGAAAAGCACAGGAAAATTTATTTTGAATCTTCCAGTCAATTCTTAAAAAGAAATTACAAAATTTTCAGAATCATATAAATTTGGTTAAATTGTCAGCCAATTTTGAATTAGCTAGGCTGCTTATACTTGAAAATTTTCTCAAAGTATACTCACAATTATTCATCACATTAGTACACAATGGCCTTTGAATAGTATGTGTGTACCCCCACCTCTACACCTTTATCCATGTCTAGAATTCTCTACTCCTTTCTCTTTTTCTGCTTGGCAATGATCTAACTTTTCAAGATGTAAGTGCAAGTCTTATACTTTATATCTTCAAAAGCTGAAACAGTCCAGAACATAGAAGATATTCACCAAATGTACATGGGTGGCAATTAGAACACTTACTTTTTACTGATGTGTAACTAGGTGGCAGTTCCATCGTATTTTTTTGTTAAGTTTGCATAGGTTGTATCTAGTCTACCATGCATACTATCTTGAAATATATACAATAGTTTTAGATTAGGCATGTTAAAAGATTCAATGTACATTCCAAACTATCTGATTTCTATCCAGAAGTAGCTAATACAGGCAGGATCTAGCATATAATATTGATGATTTAAGAAGCTTTAAATATCTAAGGCACTTTGAAATTCATTGCGTTCTTTCATTACATTCTATCAAAGTGTGTGAACCTGGGCAAGCCACAGACAGAAATCCTGAATTCAGTACTTCTGACACCAATTCCAGGACTTTATTGACATCACAGATATTAAAAGACTCATGATGAGATGGACAGAGTCTGAATGAGAGGGAGAAATAAACCTTAAAGGAATATCAGAAATACCACTCCCAAATAAATGAAATGGAACCACTGAATAGCAAACCACTCAACCGTAAGAACTAGGAAAAGGGGAGAAAATACATTTGATTTAAAAATCATTGCACATACCTAAAGCCATCTACAGCAATGCAACATATCAATATTTTCTATTTTAAAAAGGCAAAGTGAAAGGTTTTGTATTCACATCTGAGATGATTTGAACATTCCTTTAATGGTTCTTTCTATCATAGCTATGCTGGGGAATATTTTCCTGTAAAGCAATTACTGTCACTTCCCAAATGACACCGCCTTGTGCAACACCATCACTGTAATACCGGCAAAAAGAATGGCAACTGTACTTTGAATATTTGTATTGATTTTTAACTATTAAAGCAATTTAACATTTATTGACTCATTTAATCCTAAAGCTCCTGTAAGAGAGAGAATTGGTTTCTTTCCTTCATATACAGATTGAAGAAAAGGTGCCCAAGTTAGTTCAGCATCAAGTTCCAAATCACAGATAAGACCATGATAAATACAATGCACTTATGAGGGTTTGAGTACTAAACGTGGACATTCCCAGTTATTTCCTCCTCCGACCCCTTCTTATGGTTAGGGTTCCTTTCTTCCTGATAACTGAGACCCAATGGGAAGAAGAAAAAAAAAAACAACAACATAAAACAACTTAAAATATCAATTACTCAATTAAAAGCAAAATAAAAGAAAAAAAACAGAAAACAAAAATCTCTCATTGTCAGGAACGGGGCTCAGCTGCCTCAGGGGGAACCGAATGAGGGCCTTAATCTAGCAAGTAGATAGTCCATGGATTTTAATAATTCATTTCACATTCCTCAAGAAAGTAATGAGGAAAAAAATCTTATGATTAAATATTTGGAGGAAATTAGTTAAACCTAGTTAAATAGGTTTCTTTATTTCAAGACCTTAATATACTAATGAATAATATGAATTTATAGGAGAAAACATAGTAAGCAATTTTCCTCTGTTAATTTAACTTATTTATCTGTAGAATCTTTTCTCCACTCTTCTTTTTCCCATGGGGCATCTTAAGAAATGGACACACCTTTTTTCATGAATACAACTTTGGGGTGGGGGAGAATGCTCCATCTACATCTCTGCAATTTAGCAATCCACTCACTGTATGAAAGCTGGGGCATATAATCAAATGGTTTAACATTTTCAAAATTGTATGTTTGTAGTGTTAGAGATGTCTAGATTTGTTTTACTTCCTTTTCATGTATACTGACTGCATAGCGAATCATGATCATATATTTGTAGAAGTATTAAGGGCAAACTCAATTCTTGAGTTTACTGATTTGTAATTATTTTATACCACTTTGATTTCTGTTATTTAACATACTATGTAACATATGAAGTAGAAGAAAAAAATTTTCATTTGGTCTTCACCATGTGATAAATCAAGTTTCTAAATATGACAGTCCATGCATACAAGGAAGTAAGACAGTTATCGTATACGGTAGAGAGTGATCTCATTACAGAAAATGATAGCTTATTGAGCACTTGCATGAACTAGGCTCTAAGACCCTTCTTAAATGTATCAATTCATTTAATGCTAATTAAGACCCTAAAAGGTAGATACTGCTATTTTTTCCTTTTAAAAACTGAGCAAATTCAGCAATCTGTCCAAAGTCACTAACTAATAAATTATTGTGACATAATTTGAGTTCATGCAGTCATCTCAAGAGTTTATGCATCTATCACATTAAACTACCTTGCCAGCATTAGTAATAGAAATGCAAACTTTTTGGAATTTTATTCTTCCTACTTAAAAATAGATATAATTCAAGTATATAAGTCTCTTCTATAACTAAAGATTTAAAGAAGTATTTTTGTTCTCTCCTAGGTAATAGGAAAATAGTCAAACACTAAAGTTTAAATTACTTTTCTCCTTATATTTTAATCAACGTCTTTGATATCTAATCTTGGTTGAACCAATGGAAAATCACACAGGAGATATCAGCTGGAGGCACCAGTCTGTTTTTAAAATAGACTTAATAGATATGAAAATATTATTTTAAGAAAAAAACATGTGACTAATTTTTCTCTTTGTTCAGCATTACTGATATATTCTAAAGGAAAGTTTTCACTGATATGTAGCTTAAGTCACAGATCGCCACGCTAAAAAAGAAAAAAAAAATCTTAGATAAAAAAGATGACAGTTAACCTGAAAATTATTGGTCTCTAAGATGTACCTTTTAATCATTTCTGAGAAGAGAATTTGAAACGGGAAACATTTATTAGGGAATTATTTTTAGCTTTGAACGGATCCCTAATGGCTTTCAGAGAAGTCCTGATTTAACCTTGGGATATATTTCATTATCACATCTATTGACAGAGAGCCAATTTTGAAAGAGATGTGTTTTTCTAATTAGATCAATCATATATAATATATATATTTAATATCAATTTTGATGACTATGAAGTCTTAGCAATAAGAATAATACGAAGGGTACACAATCCAGCTTTAATAATATCCAAAACTTACAAGTTTTTTCTCAAGTACATGCAAAGACATTATCTAATATTCTCCTTCTTGACAATATTCTTGAACTCCAGGCAAGTAACAGGTCTTATTCTCCACATTTATAAAAAGAAAGTCTGAGTCAGAATAAAATAAAATGACTTATTTAAGGTCAGACAGTTGGTTCACTAGTGGGTTTTTATTTCTTCAAGTGACAATTGAGATAAATGTAAAATTATTTTGTGTGATTCTTTTCTCATAATTTAACAATGATTTATTACATATCCACCTACTTGTTTGCTCATGCTCCTCTGCCTTAGATAAAGAAATTGAGGATGTTATTGAAACAATAATGTTCTTCTAGAGTCATGTTATGAGGTAATAGAAATATTAAGTGCTACCGTTTATCTAAAGGAAATCATTTGCATTGAATTGTTTACTTCAAGTATGATGACAAACCCTGGTGCTTGTGTATCAAAAAACTAGCTAAAAATATTTTTAAATTGCTAAGTTTGATTTAAAGAAAATGAGTAAAGGGCCTCCTAATTCTTTGACGGCTTTATTTATTTTAGAATGCAATTTTATAATCTGATGTAACTGTCAGTCACCCCAAAACTATTCCAGATATTTTAAGCAGAGAGTTATCCAGTACATACACGGAATTTACACAATTGTTGGAAGGGCGAAAAGAATGCATTCTAAGCTGAGCCTCCAGAAATTGCTCCCAGAACAACACAAAACTTACCTACCAGGGAAACTCTGATCCCACCACTCGAAATATAAAGCTTGGGAGCACACTGCAGGGCAGTGATCCAGAGCCCAGGAAGCTGGAATCAGGAACCCACTGAAGTTACTGCTGCCATTTCCACAGCTGCCTCTGGGACCCAGGAAGCTGAGAAAAGGCCACTGGAATGCTTTTTCAAAGGAATATATTGTCTTCTAGACCTTGTTTGCCAGAAGTATACACTCAAAAAGAACCCTTTGTCTTGTTTTCATCTTCTAAGATTTGTGTACTCATCTATTTAGCAAAACCCAATTCTCAGCCATAACTCTAGCTACATTGAAGTCTGGGGAAATTTTAAGCATTGCAGCTTATGTGATATAATAGAAGCACAGCAAAAGGAGGAAGGTATGAGATTTTACCAGACACTATATAGTATCTAACAAATGTGAATTAAATTTTTTAGCTATGATTAGCTTTAAATTACTTTTTGTCAATTCTAAGACATCATTGGTTTCCTGATATGCCACTATTTTATATAGTCCTAAGGGGAAAAAAAAATACTATCTGTTAAATAATTAAACAGTACTAAGATGCCTTCTATTTTAAGATGCAACCAGCTTCAGAGATATTAACATGTAAAAAATGTACGCATGTTAAAATCGATGAAATACGGTACACACGTCATGATAAATTGCGATGATATTTTGATGATATGCATTGATATACAGATATAAAATTAAACGTTTTCAGAGAAACATTTAAAGGTGCTAATAAATTAACATTTCTGTTTTAATTGACATTGTAACATGTAAAGAGAAAAGAGCCAAAAGATAATAGAATGGCAAAAGACAGATATTTTAGAATTTACCAATACACAGATAATTTACCAAATTAAATACCTGAAAATTACACCTCTCTAGGTCAAGAATAGATCACATTCCAAATTTTCCTGTTAAGAAGTTCTGACCTTGTTGAGAAGTAGAAAAAGACATTCTGTGACTGATGTTAAAATACATTAAATCAAGCCACCCAGAGTGACCGTATTCTGTCAATCTCAACCAATCACGATTACTACGCAAGGGTCATCCTTCTCCCTGGGTAGGACAGTGCTCCCAAGTGAGGGCAGAGAGCAGTAGAGAGCCAGAAACATGCACAAAACTATAACTTGTCAGTTGTGAGCTGACTGGAACCAAGACCCTAGGCTGAAGCTCACTCCAGATGTATATAGCAGGGTCTGCGCACTGAAGGTCAAGCAAAGTTTCAAGAGGAGAAGCAATCAATCAATAGTGCTGAGGAAACTGAAGATAAACAGTTTAAGATTGGAGCCTGAGGTAGACATTTTTTGAGTACCTATTTTGTGCCAGGCACTATTCTAGGTGCTGTTAGGAGAAGAAGGAATCAGGTTCAGGAGAAGAAGAAGATCAGTAAAATACTACATTATTCAGGAACCAGAAATTATATCAGAGTATAATTTCCATTATAAGCTTCTGGTGAGGATTAAATGAAATGAAATAAAGTATAAAAAAGTCCCTCTCTCCTGGTGCCTGGGATATAAGAGATACCTAAAACTTAGCGTCTGGCTGCTTTCCATGCCCCCCTCTCCATGCCAGCCCCAATCCTCCATTCTCAGAACAAAGTGAGTTAGCTAGTCCTGACAAAATGATTTCAATGAAGTATCAATTATCCCATGTTTGTCTTAACTTGTCAAATGAGCCTGCTAACTTGAGGTCAGAATTTGAAGAGATGGCCTCTGTCTTGCTGAGAGTGCTGGACACCTTCTGCTATCACCAGCAAGCACAAGTATTTCCCTTAGTTACAATCTGTTCCTGGCTACCAGCACCAAAATGTCTAGAAAATAAAAGTTGGTCTGAGTTATTTATGGAGCATAATATATTTTGCTGTCAGCTCAAAGATTGCAGATGTCATTTGTCAACAACTTGCTTATTTGATTTATGGAATAATTGTGTATAAGCCCCTCACTAAAGATCAGCAACTGTAATTAATAGATTCTTGCAGCAAAGAAATCTTTATGCAATTGTGAATGTAAATTCATAGACCACGACACCAGTGTCTCTCAAATTATTTTATTCTTTCTTGATATCCCATCCTTCAGGTGTGGGCCAAGGGCTGTGGCTATAATAATCCTTTATACTATTTTGCACTTTGTAATTTACAAAGTGATTTCTGATATGTGTTATTTTGGGTCATCACCACACTCCTACAATGAACACAGAGAAGGCATTCTTATCTGTGTCGAGGGCTGAAGAGAGAAACCTGAGAGGTTAAATTACTTGCTCAATGCCATACACTAAGAGTCAGAGCTGAGGAAAACCCCAGTACAGAGAGAGACTCCTAAGTCTGCTGTGGATAATACCATGTGTTGTAGGATGAAAGGAAGAGCACGCCTTCAAAGTACCTGGATTTGAACCCTGCCTCTGTCATGCATGGCATGTGTAAAGAAATCTCTAAGTCTCCAGAAGACTCTGTTTCTTCACATATAAAAGAAAACAGTATAATTTCCATTATAAGCTTCTGGTGAGGATTAAATGAAATGAAATAAAGCATAAAAAAGTCCCTCTCTTCTGGTGCCTGGGATATAAGAGGTACCTAAAACTTAGCATCTGGCTGTTTTCCATGCCCCCTCTCCATGCCAGCCCCAATCCTCCATTTTTTCCTACTCCCACAGCTGCTGCGTGCCCAGTTCATCGAAAGCTCCCCATAACTATGTCATGTCAAAGAAAAGTAAGACAGCCTTAAAGGAAGTTCTTTTCAATACTTTGATAAAACTCTTTTGAAATAGATCCACTCCCAAAGAGATTGTGCTTTAAATAAAAACAATATTTGAGCCAGGTTTATACTTTTTTTCCTATAAAAAATGCCTCAGCTTAGACAAGACCACTTACACGGGGTACAGAATTTTGACCAGTGTCAGAGCTGTAGCTATAGATACTTTCATGTCTGCCTTCAAGCAACCTAGAACCTAAAAAGAAGAACTTACAAGAGAGAACTTAATAAATATGAATCCTTACTTATCTTCTTAACTGAATGTGGGAGCATAGCTTCTTCTCCTGTTAACCGAAACTCATTGTTAAGAATTATAGTTTTATTTCCTTACAAATTAAGCAACTAGTCTAATTATAATAATATCTTGTGTTCAAAATGCCAACAGTGTTTTTCTTAGTAATTAATGGTAGCCTCACCCAATCAAACAGCATCTGCTTTCCCTGGCATGATTTCTGTCTGAAAGTTGCAGGTATTTTATTAAAATAAAATCTGTTTTCACTGTATCCATCTCTCCTGGCTGGGTTATTTCCTTCCTAAATCTGGCTGGAGTGTGTGTGTGTGTGTGTGTGTGTGTGTGTGTGTGTGTGTGTGTGTGTGTGTGTGTTCATACAAGTGAGTGTGTGTATCCTGGAGAATGGGAAAAGATGGTGAACACAAACTGAAGAGTATTTACTCTAAAAATCTAACATGGAATGCAGTTCATGAAATGGGTCAAATGGCCCCTGATTTATTGCCCTCTGAGCACATTTTCATCACCATCAATAATACTTCCTGGAGCACAGTCTCCGAGTGTGTGATTTCTTCTCTAGGCCGTGGACTGTGACTACAGACTTAGCCACAGAACAAACTTCCAAAACATTCCTAAGGTAACATTATATACTGAAGAGGTTGGCCTATTCTTCACCAGAGACTCACAAGAATCAATTTTTCTGATCACTACTCCCCATAGCGTGTGGCTTATACTGATCAATTTAATAGAAAGTAACACTGAAATGACCTAATCAGATTGGTTCTGCTAATGAGCTCAGAGATACCTGCCGTGTATGAGTAAACAGTCACCTAAACAGTGATTTGTTCTCAGTCTTGTGACCTGTAGAAACATGTTAAATATATTCCTTCTAGATGGTTAAAAAAATCAATCAAATAACAAAAGTACTGTTTACTTTTGAACTGAGTACAGAAATGGGGTAGTTTAAAAGAGGAGTGGAGGGGGGAAGGGAGGGTGTTATATAAAATATATGAGTTACTTTTCAGCAATTTAGAATAGATCTTATTTTGACAAACACATAATCAAAACTTTCTCAGTTAATGGTCTTATCCCAGAGAATGTTGATAGACAAAAAAGGCGTAGCAAATTGGCCTTACAGAGTCACCGCCTAGTTGGGGATGCAAGAAACTCCCATTACAGATGTCTCAACAGTACATTGGCAGAGTTGGGGGTGGATCTGAGGAAGATGAGGCTGTGGCAGTAATCTCCCCATTCAAGGGCTTGAATCAAGGCAGTCAGAGGAGCACTGGTAAGGAGAAGATACAGTTTAAAAATGTGTGTGTATATATATACACACACAGAGATATATCAACATATATATGTATATATGCTAATGTGCTATTGATTTAAAAAGTAAAATCACCATATAAATTCAATCTTGATATAGAGAGAACGCTTCATTCTCTCCTGGTTTCATTTGTCAACTTAATATCAGGTTCTCGCATGAGAAACTTTCAGTTTTTATAGTGAATTCAGTATTTAGTTCACTTTTCATTTTTATCACAATGAAAATCAATAACAAAAAGCTGGAAAGGAGAATCTTTGACTTACTTGAGATCATTTAAAACAAACTCCTTTAGCTCTTTCATTGTTTACTACAGAAGATATTAGAAATGGCATTTTTAGTTGCTAACATTACATATCAAAGACACCAAGTTTTTCCTAGGATTCTCATTAAAAGCAACAAAACCAGCAGTGGCACTGTTAGTTGTCAAGGAGAAGCTTCCAGAAGACCTGTGTCACTCAACTGCACGAGTGTTTCTGAGTTAGGCACCAGCAATTACAGGGGGGAAGTAGTTACTGAGATGCAGCCCTGAGAAAGGAAAAATAAAATATTCCGTCCAATACAAAACACTCCTTTGCTATTTTGTCCCTAAAAGTTGCTCCTTGGATCTATCTCAAAAATGTGTCACAAAAAAACAGATTGTTTTTCCTACTTACTCTTTTTTGTCCAGATGTCACTAAATGTTCAAATATCCATAGTTTTGCTGTGTACAGAACAGAAGCTGTTTAAGATTTCTCTTTCTCTTTCTCTCTCTCTCTCTCTGTCTGTCTCTCTGTCTCTCTCTCTCTCATCTAGATTACTTTTTATTTCACATTCTATCAGGTATAGCTGGAACACATTTTTTTCTTCTTAAATATATAACCATATTTTTCTATTTTCTCTGCACAAAATTTTGTGCCATAGTAAAGGGATTAAAATTGTTTACTATACAGAAATATCAATGATTTTTTTCTTCCTCACTAAATATTCTTTTTATCTAAATGATGTTAGATTTCTTTTGCTCATCCCAGAATAATCATAGTGAATTTAACCTTGCTTATTTTTCATGATAAACAAAAGTCTCATCTATACCCGTGTGTGTGTGAAAATGAGTGTGTATATGGAAAAAGGAAGGTGATGGCTGGTGCAAGGAACAAATATAGAGAGTTTAGAGATCAAAATTATAGAGATAAAAGCCCTTAAATATTAGGCAGATAATTCCTGTGCCGCCCATTAGGCCTCCTTTTTAATATTTCAGATATAATAGAATATATCTCATTCCTCTCATCCTAATCTTTCATTATATTTTAATGAAACATGTCTCAAATACTTGCGACACACCTACTGTGTTCAGTCCACATTGCCGGAGCCTTAAGACCTTTATCATCCAGGAAATAGTGCAGGATACTTATAGATATTTATAAAACAAGCCAGATCGAGGGACCTGAGAGAAACAGAAAGGCAACTCAATGAAGAGATTAGAGAAAGGGAGAAGCCATATTCATTTGCTGAAATTGGGAATGTTTCATGAACTAGGTGATTCTAAACCCTTGAGGATGGGTAAATGTTCTTGTTGAGAATGCAGACAATTCGTTAGAAAGAATTAGCAAGAACAAAGCCAAGGGGACAAGGAATGTGCTGTGTGAAAAGTGTACCAACTAGGCACATTTGGCTGAGCATTATGTAGGAGAGGTGAGTGTGGTAAGAGTCTGGAAGGAAAAGTTGAGCTGGAGTGTGAAGCACTATGAATACCCAAGTCAGATGGACATACTTGAGTTGGAATAGAAAGCCAATGAAAAATTTTGAGTCAGAAAATGACTAATACAACTATGTTTAAGAAAAATTTATCTAGCAGTTACATTTTAAGGAAATGGAGAAGGAAGACATGATAAACTAGTAAGTAGAATAATTAGGATATTATCATTTTAGAAAAGAGGTATTGAGTAGGATCTGGAGAGAAACAATGAGAATAGAAAAGCTAGATGCATGCTCATTCTTTCTGTATCACAGTTAATGTATTATTTTATTGTGATTGGCAAAACCACTTCCAAGAAGTGGTGTGGAAGTACGATGGTCCCCTTGAGTGATGGTCCATCATGAAATGTTTCAGAGGTAGATCAATTAGCTGATATTGATATAACTTCTGCAAAGGCCAGCTCACTTGTTAGAGCTCAGGATGTACTACAGAAAAGGAAATACTATAAACTAAATCTTTCTTTGATTTTGGGAACCAGAATAAAGCGGGAGGATACTCTAGAATGTAGAAAGACAGAAAGTTAATAAAAATTAAGCATTAAAAAGGTTTTACCTTTATTCAGCTGCTACAGGTCTATGGAAACAAGATCCCGAGGCCTAGAGGTCAAAGCGTTACACAGAGGTCACATTTTGAAAAGACGGGCAGCAACGGAAGTGAAATGGGAACTCTGGCAGAGAAGCATACAGAGTAAGTTTTTCAATCAACACAATGAATATATATCTAGCACTGTTCTGGGTACTGAGAATAAAACAATAATGATCGTCTAGACCCTTACACAGATCATAGTCAAGGGTAATGAATTGTAACTATGGTAGGGAAAGGGAGAATGTGGCATAAATTAATGGATCTGAAGCATGTTTGAGGGCTAGACCAGTCAAAAAAGTTAAGAAATACTTGCTTGAAAGGTATTTATCTTTTAAGAAAAGAAGGTTCTCCTCTGGGGAGTTTTATTTATCCAACTTCTGGATGAGGAAGCTTGATTGTGTTTCATAAAGAAGGTCATCATCTGACAGAATGTGGGAGACATTGTGGCAGAATTAATGGGACTTGCTTGGTGAGGAGGCAAAAATCATTCAAGATGCCAGGAAGTCTTGAGCCAGGGAGAGTAATGGGGTAAGAAAGGACATCACAGTGGCTGTGTCCTTCCCATCCATCTACTCTGAAAAAAGCCCTCCTACCTGAGTCAATTCACTTCCCTTTGCATTTATTCTATCCTATATACACATTTGTCATTGATGGAAAGAAAGGGGGAAAAGGAGCAGTTTTAGGTGATGACTTCATACATTCAAAATTCAAGCCAAAGACAGCCATTAGAAACCAAAGTACTGATTCGTTTTTTCATTGACGTTCCCTTACTCCTTCAGTCAAATTCCTCTCTGTTTAACCTCAAACCCTGTCTGTTCTCTAGGTGCGTCCTAGAGACTGATTGTATTACTGCAGTTGCAAGCCTCTTTTGACTATCTCATTTCTTCTTCATTTGTAAATGTAAATTAGACTCGCTAACCCTTACTCTTTTCACATAGACTTAATTGGTATATTCCTTTAAATTCTCTGTGTTCTTTTGTAAGAATTGTAGCACAAGGATATTTCAGCCCAAGAAAAATAGTTTTTCTCTTTATTTTTTTCTGCCTCACAGCACCATGCTAAATATATTACTCTACAGCAGAGGTTCTCAACCTTGGCTGCATGTTAGAATATTTGGGGACCTTTTAAAAATCTCAAAGCATAAGCCATAACAAAGACCAGCTAAATCAGGGTCTCTGGGTGTTAGGGGCGGTAAAACTCAGGCACTAGTATTTTTAAAGCTCCCTAGATGATTCCAATGTGCAGCCAGAATTAAGAAGCACTGATCAACAGCAATGCCTAATTACTTCCCAGTTCCTCAAACTGGCATTTATTTTCATGATTCTAGTACTCATGCTATTTCCCCAGCATCAAATGCTTTCCCTACCTTATCTCCTAAAACAAAACAAAACACAACAACCTGCACAGCCGTCAACGCCCAGCTCAAATGCCCCTTCTTTACAAAGCTTTCTTTCTTCTCCATCACTAGTCTCAACTTAGTTGTGCCCCTCCTCACTCCCATCCAAGCGATTTGTTATCTATCCTTAACACAAACGACATTGGCTTTGAACTCTAGATAGTGGTGGATGTGTGGTTTTTTTTGTTTTGTTTTGTTTTGTTTTCAAATGGATTTTAGGCTATTTGAAGATAGGAATTTGGGCTTATCCATTTGCACACAGTGAGCATTCAATAAATAGTTTGAAATCAAATTAAAATTGCCAATAATAAATAATATAAACAAATCTATACTCTTCCTATATATAGTGCGGGGGATGACTCGTGTTTCTATTAAAAACGAGTTCTTTGGAAAAGCCATAATACTATTTCTTACAAAAACATGGGATGTGACTTACTATTCCTGGCAATAGCTGCTGCCGAACAATGATAACTTGGAAGTCAGTGATAACATAATCCAGCAGACAAGGTGATTCTTCACCTACGCACAATGCCATGTGGGCTTCTGTGCAGCATTACTTCCTATTCATATAAATACACTCCAGGTTTTGTTTTGTAAAACTTAACTTGGATTAAATGTGCATTGGCCAAAACATTAAAATCCTCTCAGGATAATAGCTATAGACCAAATGCACGAGAGAGAAAGTGAGAGAGAGAGCGAGCGCGAGCGCAAGCGCGGGCGCGCGCGCGCGAGAAATGTAACAGATGCACAAAACCCACTTGTTCTGGAAGACTCAACTTAGCATGACTGAGACATCTTCCCTGCATTCCAGGCGTCCCAGTTTTTCCTTTCTGCTCCCATTTAAACTCTGAATTTAATTTTATCTTAGTAGGACTGACTACCTTCATTCTGAAATACGAAGCAACTTGAAGGTAAACATCACATTTTACTCATTTTTTTTCATACATAGCACTTAGCTATCACAGTTTCTATCAGACAACAGGAGTCAAAAAATATTTCTTGAGTCGGTAATTGGACAAAAGAAAGAAACCTGAATTGATAAAGGTAAATATTAGTATAAATGGCTCTGTTTCAAAACTGTTCCCTTTTGTTTCTTGCAGAAAGCAAACAGCAATTCCAGCCACGCCCGAAGGTACAGTGATTTGAATAGGTGCCTGATAAAATATGAACACCTAGAAGAAAAATAATTAAAAACACAAGTGATAAATCACACATATGTGATTTGATTAAATAATAATACTTGAACATATGCAAAATTTACATTATAAATTTCAATTGCCTGCTCAATAATCTTAAGAAGTTATAGTTAACCTCTAGAGCCAGAACTAGGGTTAGCAAGTGAGGTACCCACTTTGGGTGCAAAGTTATTGAAGTGTGAAAAAACTCAATAATCAAGATAAATAATCTTTACTTCAACATTTTAAAAATTTAATAATGATGCAAAAATTCATAATGAACAATTATAAGGACACAATCTATGTGGGATAGATTTGCAAACTACTAATATGAGCATTATTCTATCATGAGCAATAATATGTCAAAATATTATCATTGCATTATTACATAATGCTATTATTAATAACGCCCCAAGAAAAGTAATAACAGCCCACAGGTTGTGGTACACATAATTTTGAAACTGTAACCAGCTATGCACAAACACAAGCTGCTTTATAAAAGGAAATATTTTAACACTAAACATGATCGTGGGTGATTTTCCATAAGAAGCAGCAAATAATTTTTCATGTGTGTGTTTCAATGAGTGGTCAGAGTATCTGATATGTTAGAGATTGATAGTGCCCACTATAATGCCTTAAGAAGTATTGATATCTTGAAAGACATATGCTTTCATTTCACTCTCTACTCTTCTGTCATTTCTTGAGTGTCTGGCACTGTGCTCAGCACTGAGGCTAATACATGCCCAGCTCCCGGCAGACACCCTTGTCAGCAAACACCAGTAATAGAATACTGAGAAAGATGTAAGAGAAAGAGGTGGGGTTACCATGGAGACGGGAACAACTTCTCCCTAGAGAAAGAATAAGGTGACGAGCTGAAAAAAAATTGCAGGTCAGGGTAATATAACTAATTAGTTAACATGTACTTTTCAAAACTGCATTTTTCCCCTGACAGTTAGTTGGCAACATGTATTAGATACCTTAAAAGTTTTAAATGATTTTGATGAAGCACTTCTATTTCAAGGAAATTACCTTAAAGAAATTTTTATGGATATGTGTTGATTTCTCTCCATGAAGGTTCATCATAGAATCTCCTATAATATAATAAAAATAAAGGAATAAACCTAACTAGCCAATGATATAGCATTGTCGAGTTACATACACGCAATAATGGAATGCTTGCAGTGATTAAAAAATATGTTGATAAGGAATCAGTAATGACACAGAATGGTGCACACACTTGCTCCTTTCCCAAGTGTGCTCCCTAGAATGGCAGCATGAACATTTTCTGGGAGCTTCTTAGACATGCAGATTCTCAGGCCCCATCCCAGACCTACAGAAGCAGAATCTGCATTGCACCAAAGTCCCCAAGTGATTTTTATGCACACTAAATTTTGAGAAGCACTGGTGTATGCCATATTTTTAAGCAGAAGAAAACTATGTACATTATGATTCTATCTTTGATTCCCTGCCGTTTGGCTCAATGAATAGAGAAAAGAGAGGATAGATAGACTTGCAAATGCACGCAGTGATTATCTCTGGAAACTATGCTTTTTACTTCCTCTTTTTCTTCATATTTTCGCAATAGTTAAGTGCAAATGTGTATTACTCTTGTTATAAGAAAAAGATAATTTTTATAAGTGTATTTTCTCTGTTATTTTTTTCTTTTAAAATGATTGTTCATGGTGAGTGGATTATTTTCTATAAGATAAAAATTCAGGTCAATCGTACATTGAAATTTACAAAATTGAAAGTATAATTTCACATCAATAGGTTTTAGAACTATATATCTAGTGTAATTGTGATTTTTAAATATTTCTTCACACTGTTTCCCTAAGAATATCTGTCTCTAGCAATTCATGTATCCTGCTTTTCTGTCAGTTAAAGAATATATTTGTAGAACATCTCACCATCAGCAGGTTGTGTCATCTCTCAAACAGTTCCCCTGATGCCATCCTAAAACTACTAAGATATACAAAATTTTTACTTTTCTCTTTTATCTTCAGTCTATTCTGAAGATGGAGAGAATAGAGGTAACAGGGGAAATAAGAAGGGCCTACCTACAAAGCTTGCCTACAGCAGCTCGAGTTCATTCCAAGACATTTAGGGAATACAAGCAAAATCCCATTTCAATGCAAAACATTTTAGTGTGACATTTTGTTAACGAATCATGCACAAGTCCTCGGAGGAGGGACATAGTAATTGTGCTTTGCTCATCTCCTCCCATGGATCTT
>NW_011888795.1:14578388-14581171 GCF_000151845.1 Pteropus vampyrus
TGGAATCTGTTTCCTTTAGTGTAAAAGGAGAAAAACATGTATGCCCAATAGCAGGAATGGAAATAACTTAAACATCCATCAGTAAGAGACTAGCAAAATTAAGGATGCTTAGCTCATGCCATCAGAGAAAACGGCCTTCTCCCCACTCTTGGTTTCCATGGAAAGGGTTTTTGGTTTTTGTTTTTTGTTTTTTGGGTGTTTTTTTTTTTTTTTTTTGAGCATCCAAAATGCCTCCCTTCTGCCTTTAAGTTGCTCTACCCCTGGGAAGGTGGCATAACATATCTGAGTGGTAGGTCTTGGCTCAGCTTCACCCTTTTCATTTTGGGAACTGTGTTAGGCTACACAGATGGGTTCTACATATGCAGGTTCGGAATTAACAAGCCCGCCTGACAAGTCATATGAAACCCCAGCCCCTGGTCTGGCCTATATCTGCAATAAAATTAAATTTGTGGCCTCCGTATGCCATCTATTTGTTTCGTTCTCAAAGTGTTCAGAACCTGGGAGCAGGGGGCAGGGGAAGAGAAGTACTATTTATTGGATCCTCTCAAAACTCCGACATATATATTGAAAACTATATAGTCATTAAAAAAAAAAAAAAGAGGGAAAACCATGTGTACCTACTGTCATGAAAACTAATTTGGGATATGTTGTTAAATGAAAACTGTCAGGTTCAGAACAGGGTATTTAGTGTACTCCCATTTGTATAAAATTAAAGGATGAATTCATAAAGAAATGCACATACATTTAATTAGAATATTACTGGAAAAAAGAGAAGAAACCACCTACTCTGGTTGCTCTTGGGGATGGAAACTGAGAATGAGAGTTACAGTGTTTGTACTCTAACATGATTTTAACTTTTAGTTATACTTGCATTCTTTTTTTTTTAGGTAGGCAACTGTTTCTTTTTATTTACTTATGTATGTATGTATGTATGTATGTATTTAAATTAGTTTCAAGTATACAGTACATTGGTTAGACATCTACACGGTTCGTAAAACGATCCCCACATTTGCTCCCTCCCTCCCCTGGCCCTCCACCTAGCCATCATATTAATGCTAACTGCATTCCCTATGCATTCTTTTTTAAACAAAAAAATATATAAAAAAATACACATCTATCATATTGTTATATTGAGGAGTAAACAATATTGCATAGGTAAATAAAACCTGAATAGTAGGGTCAGTAAGTTTAGCTTCTTTTCTTCATTTTTCTACCAGGAAGTCGGCTTCCCCTTGCCAATAATATTCCTTTGGAATTGTTGCAAGTCACTTTCATATAACATTGTACTCTGACTTCTCTTAGCTTTAGCTGTGCCCCTAGTCATCAGAAGGTCTTCCTCCTTGCCACCCAGAAAACAAGCAATAGAATAGCAAGGGACCAAAAACATAGCCCGCCCACCCCCAGAACCTCACCCAGTCCCTTAACATAGTAGAGAGCCAAGACACAATTGTAGCACTGAACAGCACACAAGGCTCTTAGTGCCCTAGCCAACCATCTACTCTAACTGCCATGAAGTTGGAATTGGGATAAAGAAAGGCTTTGCATGACTCCACTAAGCAGGAAGCAAATAGCAGCTGAGGTTCCCCAGCAGAACACCAATTCAGCATGTGACATTATGTGGCAAAACCATCACATGTGTGCTGCTCCCAACCACCATTGTCTCCTAACGTGGAAATCCTAAATGAAAACACATGATTAACACAAATCGACCTTTTCACTCTGTGTGTTCCATGATTATTTGTCAGTTTTAAAAATGTAAAATAAAAATTAACAAAACGAAAATGAACTACAAGCTCCTTTGAAGGTTTTTTGTTTGTTTGTTTGTTTGTTTGTTTTACCTTGGACATGGTTTATAAAGTTAAATATTGGCATCGTAGCTGGGAAGCTTGGTTAAAGTACACAGTCGAGGACTCTGGTTGAAAGATCATGGACAAGGAAATCACACAGAAAGGGTTCAAATCCTCACTTTGCCCTTGCCGGGTCTGTGGCATATGCTCTCTAAGCCTTGGTTCCCACTGTTCTGAAAATGAGAATAATACTTTGAGGGTATAAATGGTGTAATAACTGTAAAATACCAGATAGATGCCCTATATATGGTAATAATTATTAATACAGAAAAAATTATAAAAAGTAATAAAATTGACTATTACTAATCACCCGTTCAGTTATCCATTTTGTTTTTTCCACTAGTCTGTGATCTCTTAGAAGACAAAATCTTCCTTTGTTCATTTTTATGACCCTAGCCCTGAGCACATTGTCTTATTTATAGCTTGCATTCAGTAAATACGTATTGAATAATGGAGTGAGAGAATTGGAAATAACTTAAAAGCATACATGCCATTTCCAACCAGAGGCAATGTGAACCTATGTATCAGCTCATTGAGTCTCTTCCCTTTTCTTTTTCATATACTGTACTCAATCCTAAGAAAAGGGAAAACATCAGGCTATTTGCATGGAAATGGTCCTGACTCCTTCAAGAGTTCCAAGAAAGAGAATAAACTAAAGCACACTTCCTGAGTTAAGAAAACAAATTATTAGACAGTGTTTCTTAGTGATGTGCAGTTTAAACCTCCCTGCTTTGGGAGGAGGTCAATTTATGTTTTATGTAACTTAAAACATAACTCTGTGGGACACAAAGAAGTTTCAAAAATAAAGTGTAATAGTTGGTCTTGCTAAACAGAGTTTGCCATAAAAGCTAGTTATTTCAATCCTCCAAATATAAACTAAATTTCTACTGTGTGCCAGCAGTATTAGACATAGAAAAACCCCAAATGAGTAAGACA
>NW_011888795.1:14581221-14598018 GCF_000151845.1 Pteropus vampyrus
ATTGTACTCTGACTTCTCTTAGCTTTAGCTGTGCCCCTAGTCATCAGAAGGTCTTCCTCCTTGCCACCCAGAAAACAAGCAATAGAATAGCAAGGGACCAAAAACATAGCCCGCCCACCCCCAGAACCTCACCCAGTCCCTTAACATAGTAGAGAGCCAAGACACAATTGTAGCACTGAACAGCACACAAGGCTCTTAGTGCCCTAGCCAACCATCTACTCTAACTGCCATGAAGTTGGAATTGGGATAAAGAAAGGCTTTGCATGACTCCACTAAGCAGGAAGCAAATAGCAGCTGAGGTTCCCCAGCAGAACACCAATTCAGCATGTGACATTATGTGGCAAAACCATCACATGTGTGCTGCTCCCAACCACCATTGTCTCCTAACGTGGAAATCCTAAATGAAAACACATGATTAACACAAATCGACCTTTTCACTCTGTGTGTTCCATGATTATTTGTCAGTTTTAAAAATGTAAAATAAAAATTAACAAAACGAAAATGAACTACAAGCTCCTTTGAAGGTTTTTTGTTTGTTTGTTTGTTTGTTTGTTTTACCTTGGACATGGTTTATAAAGTTAAATATTGGCATCGTAGCTGGGAAGCTTGGTTAAAGTACACAGTCGAGGACTCTGGTTGAAAGATCATGGACAAGGAAATCACACAGAAAGGGTTCAAATCCTCACTTTGCCCTTGCCGGGTCTGTGGCATATGCTCTCTAAGCCTTGGTTCCCACTGTTCTGAAAATGAGAATAATACTTTGAGGGTATAAATGGTGTAATAACTGTAAAATACCAGATAGATGCCCTATATATGGTAATAATTATTAATACAGAAAAAATTATAAAAAGTAATAAAATTGACTATTACTAATCACCCGTTCAGTTATCCATTTTGTTTTTTCCACTAGTCTGTGATCTCTTAGAAGACAAAATCTTCCTTTGTTCATTTTTATGACCCTAGCCCTGAGCACATTGTCTTATTTATAGCTTGCATTCAGTAAATACGTATTGAATAATGGAGTGAGAGAATTGGAAATAACTTAAAAGCATACATGCCATTTCCAACCAGAGGCAATGTGAACCTATGTATCAGCTCATTGAGTCTCTTCCCTTTTCTTTTTCATATACTGTACTCAATCCTAAGAAAAGGGAAAACATCAGGCTATTTGCATGGAAATGGTCCTGACTCCTTCAAGAGTTCCAAGAAAGAGAATAAACTAAAGCACACTTCCTGAGTTAAGAAAACAAATTATTAGACAGTGTTTCTTAGTGATGTGCAGTTTAAACCTCCCTGCTTTGGGAGGAGGTCAATTTATGTTTTATGTAACTTAAAACATAACTCTGTGGGACACAAAGAAGTTTCAAAAATAAAGTGTAATAGTTGGTCTTGCTAAACAGAGTTTGCCATAAAAGCTAGTTATTTCAATCCTCCAAATATAAACTAAATTTCTACTGTGTGCCAGCAGTATTAGACATAGAAAAACCCCAAATGAGTAAGACAAGTCTGTATTCCAAAAATATTATGCTTGCCACCTAATAAATTTATAAAGGCCTTAATTGTTAACTTGTTTAAAACTGCTACCACAACCCCTCCTCCCTTACTAATAAAATTATACATGACACAAAATATGTTAAGATGATTTTTAAAAGTTCCTTGTTAATCAACAAGCATTCATTTTGCAACTATAGTACTTTGAGCCTAGCTTTGATAAAACATAGATGCACAGTTCATATGTGCTTGGAATACCTACAAAACACATAGATGCTAAGCTACATATTTTTTAAATGTATGTACTCAAAAGCAAAGCAATATTTATTTTAAAACATACTAAAAATAATGTGATATCTATTTAAATTAAAAAGTAGACTTTAATTACACAGGATGCACAGTTCGATGAATTTGATAAATGCATAGATCTATGAAAATGCAAGATAGAAAACTTTCCATCACTCCAGAAATTTTCCTCCTGCCCCACCCCATTCAATCCCTACCCTCACGCTATCCAGAGGCAACCGCTGTTCAGCTTTTTTATTACTCTGTATTAGATGTGTCCATTCTAAAACTTTATATAAATAGAATCATACAGTATGTCTTCTTTTGTGTCTAGCTTTTTTTCCCTCCACACTATAGATTCGAGACTCATCCATCCATAATTTTGCCTGTATCACTAGTTCTTTTTTATTGTTGAGTAATATTTCATTGTATGGATATACTACAATTTGTTGATCCATTCTCCTGTGGATGAATATATGGGTTACTTCCTGTTGGAAGCTATCATATATAAACAGGTTATAAGTATCCTTATAAAAGTCTTTGTGAAAAGTCTATGTGTATGTATGTTTTATTTCTCTTGGATAAATACCTAGGAGAAAAATTCTTGAGTTGCACTATAGGTATATCTTTAACTTCATAAGCAATTGTCAAAGAGTTTTACACTTCCACCAGCAATGTTTAAGGGTTCTGTTTACTGTCTATACTTGTCAAAATTTGATTTTTCAGATCTTTTCATTTTAATCTTCTCTGAAAAATAATGGTATTGAACACTTGTTTTATTCTTACAGACCATTTGTACACATTCCTTTTTGAAGTGTCTATTCATGTCTTTCACCCATTTTAATTGGCTTTTTGTCTGTTAATTGAGTTGCTGAAATTCTTCATATATTTTTCATACATGTCTTCTGTTAGACATATGATTGCAAATATTTTCTCTCAGTCTGTAGCTTGTTTATTCATTTGACTTTTGATGAGAAGTTTTCACTTTGATGATGTGTAATTTACTAATCTTTTCTTCTATAGATAATACTTTTATGAATTAAGAAATGCATGTCTACTCCAAGGTCATGAATACATTTTATGCTTTCTTCTAAAAGCTTTATATTTTTTTTAACTTTTAGGTTTAGGACTAAGATCCATCTCAAACTAACTTTGTGTACTGTATGAGGTAGGCACTGAGGTTTCTTTTTTTTACTTTTTCTTTCTTTCTTTCTTTCTTTCTTTCTTTTTTTTATTACACGGGTCTTCATAGAGTGTGATGGTTAATTTAAGTGTGAACTTGAATGTGTCAACTCGATGGGGTTGCCTGGTAAAATATTATTTCTGGGTATGTCTGTAAGTGTGTTTTGAGAAGAGGTTAGTATTTGAATTGGTAGACTGAGTAAATAAGATCACACTCACCAATATGGGTGGGCATCCTCTGATCCACTAGGAGCCTGAGTAAAACAAAAATGAAGGAGAAGAGTGAATTTGCTCTCTTTGCTTGAGCTGGAACATCCATCTACTCCTGCTCTTGGGTATTGGTGCTCCTGATTCTCAGGCCTTGGACTCAACCAAGACTTATACTATCTGCCCCATGAATTCTATAGACCCAATGCCATGAGGATGCTATTAAATATAGATGTGTTCTCTTTGATTTATGTAGAGCTAGTCAGATTTTCTAATTTTTATTGTGCCAGTAATGGTACTTTACATCTTCTGAGAAATTTGTCCATTTCATCTAAATTGTTGAATGTATTCTTAAAAATGGTTTATAATAATTGTTATCCTCTTAATGTTAGTAGAATAGGAAACATGTTTCCTATTTAACTATGGGCAATTGCAATTTGTGTTTTCTTTCTTTTTAATAGCCTAGCTAGTAGTTTATCAATTTTATTGCTCTTTTCCAGGAATCGATGTTTTGTTTCATTGATTTTCCCTATTGTTTGTCTTTTTTCCATTTCATTGATCTCTACTCTTATTTCTATTATTTCCTTCCTTCTACTTATTTTATATTTAACTTGCTCTGCTTTTTCTGGCTTCTTAAGGTTGAAGCTTAGAGCATTAATTGTAAATCTAAGCATTTAAAGATATAAATTTCCCACTATTTTTGTGACATCCTACAAATCCTTAGAAAAAAGATTTTTTTCTAAAATTTTTATATTTTATATTAATTTTGACTTTTTCTTTAATAAATGGGTTAGTTAAATGTGGGTTGTTTAATTTATAAATGTTTGGAAATGTTTAAATCTTTTTTTGTTATTGATTTGTAATTTAATTCCACTGTGGTGAGAAAAGATACTTTTAAATTTATGGCTTGCTTTATGACCCAGCACATGTTTTGTCTTGGTGTATGTTCTGTGTTTTCTGGAAATAATGTGTATTCTGCAGGATTTGGGTGTAATTTCTTATAAATATTAGTTATGTTAATTTGATTACTAATATTGTTTAAACCTTCTATATTCTCACTGATTATTTTTATGTAGTTGCTCTAACAATTACTGAGAGGACTATTAAAATCTGGAAGTCAAATTTACTCTCTTCCATCCTCTGTGGTAACTGTTACTATATACTTTATTCCAACATATGTTAAACCCACATTACATTATATTTTGGTTTGTTTGTTTGTTTGTTTTAAATAATATATTTTGTAGAAAGTTATCATTTCAGGTGCTCTTCATTCCTTTGTACGATCTAAATTTCATTTGTTATTGTTACACTCCAATTTTAAGAACTTTAATATTTTGTCTAGTAGAGACCTGCTTGTGAAAATTTCTCTCAGCATCTATTTGATAGTGTCTATATTTCACCTTTAATTTCGAAGAATATTTTACTACACATAGAATCCTAAATTAATGGAGTTCTTTTCTTTAAACACTTTAGAGGTACTACTCCGTTGCTTCTGGCTTGCTTTGTTTTTGATGAGAAGCTCATTTTCATTTTTACCTTTGATATTCAGAAGATAATATCTTTTTTTTTTCCTGTATGGTCTTCAGATTTTCTTTTTATGTTGGTTTTCATCAATTTGATTATGAATTGCCTTGGCATGGTCTTTCTTTGTTAATCTCCCTTGGATTTCATTGAGCTTCCTGGATCTTTGAGTTGATATTTTTTTATCGAAATTGGTAGATAATCTGACATTATTTCATCTCTTCTATATCTCTAAATACATATATGTTTAGACCATTCAATATCCTCTGGGCCACTGAGGACCTATTTTTTTATTTTTGGTACTTTATTCTCTCTGTGCTTCAGTCTAGATAGATAGTTTCTTTATACTTCAAGTTCATTATTTTTTTTCTTTTTCAATATTCAATCTACTGTTAAGTCCATTCAATTGTTATTCTTTCAAATTTTGTATGTTTCCATTCTAGAATTCTTATTTTTTTTTTTTTTATGGTTTTCATTTCTTTGTTTGGTTGCCCAATCTATTCACTTATCTATCTTTTCTTTTAAATTCTTGAACAAATTTAAAATGGCTATTTTTTATTTTTGTCTTTTCTAAAATTTCTTATTTACTTATTTTATTGAAGTGTCATTGACATAAAACATAGGTGTACAACATAATGACTTAATATTTGTATATATGGCTAACTGATCACCACAATAAGTCTAACACCTATCACCACAAATAGTTACAGGATATTTTTTTTATGATGAGAACTTTTAAGATCTATTCTCTTAGCAACTTTCAAATATGCAATACGGTATTATTAACTATAGTCACCATGCTGTACATTACATCCCCATGACTTGTTTATCTTATAGCTGGGAGTTTGTATGTTTGACTCCTTTCACCCATTTTACGTTCATGCACGCGCGCGCGCGCGCGCACACACACACACACACACACACACACACACACACACCCTCTGGTAACCACTAGCTTGTTATCTGTATCTATAAACTTGGTTTTGGATTTTTTTTAAATTACGGTGACATTGATTAACAAAATCCAATTAAGTTTCAAGTTTACAATTCAACAGTAAGTCACACATATATTACATTGTGTGTTCGCCAGCCATAGTTAGATTTCTTTCTGTCACCACATATTTGACTCCTTATACTCCATCTACCTCCCTTCTCCCCCACTTTCCTCTGGTAACCACTAGTCCACTGTCCGTGTCCATGAGTCTCTGTTTGTTTGACATGTTTGCTTGTTGCTTTTAAATTTATATCCCACATATAAATGATATCATAAAATGGCTATTTTAAATCTTTGTCAGCTAATGCCAATATCTGTAATATCTCTATATCTATTTCCATTGATGGCTTTTCTCCTGGTGATGGGTAACATTTTCCTGTTTTTCATGTTTAGCAATTTTTTTTGAAATTCTGGATTTTTGTCTTCTTTAAAGTGTTTTAAGTTTTGTATTGCTAGCCAATTAATTTACTGGTGGATTATCTTGATCCTATTGAGATTTATATTTAAGTTTTATTGGGCTAGGTCTAGAATAGTCTTTACTATTCCTAAAGCAAGGCCTTTTGCCATCATAGGTAAATTTCCAAGTTTCAGTCCGACTAGTTGAACTCCAAGGTCTCCCTGCACAGTGAAATCTTTAGAATAACACTGTTCAGCTCACACACTGCAGTAGCCATTCTCTGCCAGACATCAGAGAGTCATACCTTATATGTACATATCTAAGTATTCAGCCAAAGACTCAAGAAAACCTCCAATGTGGATTTCTAGAGCTCTTTCTCTGGAACATTCCCCTTTTTCACTATCCCTTTCCCCAAATTCCAACTGCCTCAGCAGCCCCAAACTATGGTCTGTTTTCACATCTCATAAGACCACTCTTCTCCCTTTGGCCTCAACAACCAGAGGCTGTAATTTTGAAAGTGCCCCCATGGAAAATGCTGGGTAAATATGGACCTCACCCTACATGTATCCCTTCAGTCAATGGTTATAGTCTCACGCTATTTGTGGTCCAAAGACTGAAAACACTTGCTTCATATAGTTTTCCAATCTTTGAAGGGTACATATTAGTCCATTGTGGTCAGAATCGGAAGCCTAGATCCAAACTACTTATAATAAAAAGTAAAATAAGAACTTAGAGCAATAAAAAATCTTCAATAAAAGTAGTCCTTATTTTTAATAATGACAAAATTCTATGAAGCACTATTATTTCAAAAATGAAGAAACCAAGACTGAGAGAGGTTAAGTGAGATCAATTAGTAAATAGCAAAACCAGGATTTGAACCAAGACAAGTTTTACATCATGGTCTACATTATTTTGCTTAAAATAATCAAAGCAGGTTTCTTAAAGCAATTGAGAATTGAACTGGTCTTTGAAAATTTGATGGGCTTTGGGTTAGTGAACAGGTGGGAAGAAGCAGAATCACATCCTAGGTAAAGGGAGCAGACATGGTGGGCAGTAGATTAGAGCCAGACTAGAGAGGCAAGGTTTTGTGTGGCATATATCGGAGAAAAAATTGAATAGCTTGTATGAAGTCAGCTTATAGAGGATAACGTATGTGGGCAAAAAAGAAAAAGAAAAAAGAAAAAAAAAGGAAAAAGAAATAGTACTACACTATCAAAAATTTTAGATTGTAGTTTATTATATTATTTTAGTCACAGGGTTTTTTTTTTTTTCACATTTCCTGGTAACTATATAATTATACACATTCTTATGTTGTAGAATTTTCCCATTCTATGTTTATAGCTTCATGAACACTGAAGTCTCTGTCAGTCTTATTTACACAAATGATTAAAGAAGTTGAAAAAAGAAAGCAAAAAGGGAAAAGGTGAATTTTACCTTTGTTTTTCCCTCTTCATGTCTGGTTGGTCTTCATAATAATGTGAAGAATTTCTCTAAGCCTACTCAAATATCAAAACATCTAGGGTTGCTGAAATTCCCTGAGTTCACAAGAGATATCTTGCCTCTTCTCATTTAGCTACAAAGTCTTCCTTTCAGCTCATGACCTCTTCGACCAGAAGGATCATAATTTATTTAGATATAGTAGCTGAGCAGTCTCTCTGCTGGAGGCAGCATCCCAGACCTGCCTTCCTAATCCTAACTTGTAAAGAGAATTCCCATTCTTTAGCTATACAGTACTGCTTTTTTTTTTGTATGAAAACTAACTTTAAAGACAACTATTTGTTTATTATTAAAGATCTGACATTTCTTTAAATATTTACAAGATAGTTTCCATTTTTTGAAATAATATTTAGAATTTAACTGCTTTAGCACCATTCTACTCAGTGTCTAATTTTGTTAATAGCAATATCAGTTAACACAGACAGAGTACTTGCTATGATCTCTACAAGAATTATCTCATTTGATCCTCACAATGACCTTATGAGGTAGTTTTTATTATTATCTTCCCCATTTCACAAAGAAACTGAAGTTTGGAACACTGAGTAACTTGCTCAAGAACACACAGCATTAAAGAGTTACAGTAAGTTGAATTCAAAAGTTCAAACACTTGAAGAAAATAAAACCTAATCCCTAAGCATATATAAAGACAGCAAAAGTAACTCTGTGAGGACTTCACATATAACAAAAATCTTTAGAATCAGACACATAAATTCAAATTATGATTCTCCCATCTTCCAGCTAGGGGATATTGGAAAAACTGCTTATTCTATGTTGTCCTGTTTATCACTACAATTCTGTGATATTAACACCTCTTGGTGAGTTCATGATGATTAAGTAAGATAATATCTGTGAAGCACCTGGTACAAAAAGAAGGGAATAATAAGAGCAGCTACTATTGTTAGTCTAATATTCTCCCTATGTTGAGTCAAATTTAAAATTCAGATTTCCCTGAAATGAAGTTCTCCAACTTACTAGTTCCGTGAGCCTGGGCATTACTTAAATTTTCTAGGCCTTAGTTTGCTCATCTGAAAAGATGGGTGTAATAATACCCTCACTCAAGAAGTTGTAAGAACTAGGTGAAGTATATAGCACTCCCTGACACACCATAAGTGTCCAATATGTTATCTGTTACGATGATTATGATGATGGCTAGACAAAATAATATAGTGGGTTTGTTCAAAGTTCAATACATACGAGGACCAATATGCATGAGAACTTGATTTAGAAAAAGTCCATAATCTTTGAAGAGACCTGTTACTCAGATTTAAATCCTGGACCTGCTCCCATCAGACTTCTATCTGCATGCCATATAGAGCAGTAAAATCTCATGGAAGAGCTATTCCATATCAAGGCCACTGTGAACCCTCCCTTACAGAGAACCATCCATGGGGAAAGTACCATTCTTCTCCCTACACTTTGTCATTGAGTAGCAAGGACCTTTGGCACGGTGCTGGCTCACTGCCTCAATAAGAAACCTGGTAGAATAGTAGAGGCATCCATAATAGTCAGGAGAAAAGTAGCAGACAAACAGTGAAAGAGACAATGGCCCTTCAAGAATCATCTATAGCAGATGAGCCACAGGATACAGAATATAGCAAGGGCAAGCCTGGCAATAAGCACATCTAGGGATTCTCAGAAATAACTTAGGAAGACTTTTCAGAGAACTCTATGAATACAGGTGGGGGCAATGAACCAGGTAACTTGAATAATGACTAATAAGGTGGCCTTATTTATATCCACAGACTGGTGAGATCTGGATGTATTCAGGGTACATTATAATAAAAACAAGTTATTATTATTATTATTATTGTGGTATAATTGCTTTTGAAGTACATATTTTGCTCAGAGTTGCTTGCTTGACACTTTGGATCACACCAATTTTCTAGTGGCACAGACCCGATTTTCTAGTGGTTTGAATTTTGACATTGCTTAGTGGGTCAACATGAGTAAGCTTTTAAGAAATATATATTTGTTCTGTAAGCATATTCCCCTTTTAAAAATGTCGGTGTTTTTCCTTATACCTAATTAAAGTTTACATAAACCTTCATGCCTGTGCTTTTCCTTGCATCCTATGAGAACAGTTATTTTTAAATAGACTTAATTAACACAGGAACAATTAGAAATAGTAAATTTTTACAGCATTAGTGAACTTTTCATTATTAATTAAACCCTAAAAAATATCCCTCTTAAGAGTATTAACTCAAGAGGCTACCACCTCAAACATATATGTGACAGGCTTATCCATTCTGATTCAGACTACAAACTAATCAGAAGGATTAGGAGATAAAGTAAACTTTATTTTTCACATTTTTTGTTTAGTTTAGTTTTTTTTCTTTAATAGAGCCACAAAATTATAGTCATCTTGTTTAAGGTCTCATAAATATAACACCTAGAAAAAGAGGTTAGTTTTCATCAAAAGGCCAATTTATAAATTCAGTACTGTTGCAGTAGAATTTTTTGCTTTGGTTAATTTCTCTGTAAAATAAATCTCTTCCCCCAACAGAAACTCTTCAAAGAGTTTTATATAATAAAACTTTTATGTAAAAAAGTTATGTATATTTAAACTCTCCAAAAAGAGTTTATTTATAATCCGTGAACTAATAGTGAAGTTGCTCAAGGAAATAAAACATATGTTTTTAGTAGAGAATAACAAAATATCTATGTTTCCTAGAATTTGACCTCAAAAAAGTGATGTTTATTTGGCAAACTGTGTAGAGAATTAAGCTGCTTCATAGAGGAAATGCAAGATTTATTTACTATGAAACTGACCTTCATCCAATCCTGCATTGTAGATATTAGTAAAGATGCTATCAGTTGCCTGGCTGGTTAATAATGGATTTCCCCAAATATTTCTTATGTGACAACTAGTCTTTCCCATAGTTACATATGGAAAGTATGTCAACAACAATGTCTCACCAAAAGACAACTAACTATTGATTATTTCTGATGCTCATTCAACATTAAGAAACATAAATTCTTTGAAAAAAGATGAAGTTTTCAATACATTAACAAGTGTTTCTGAGTCAATATTATTATTACTTAACAATAACTTTCTATCAAACATTTAGAGCCACTATGCTAAACACTACATAGATCATAAGTATGTGGGAAAGGTGCTATTATTATCTCTATTTTATAAAGATGAAAGCTGAGGTTTGGAGAAGTTAAATAACTTACATAGAGTCACAAAATCAGGTTTCAGAGGCACAAGTGTAACCCATGAAACACATTCACAAACTTGTTCTTATTCACTATATAATGTGCAAGACATTGTGATAGAACAGGGAGATGGAAGATCTCTAAGTCTGAGTTCCCACCACAAGTTTTTTATAATCTCATATCTAATAGAAGGAGAACACACTACAGGGCAGAACCATTCCAGGTGTATCGAATTTTTCCCAAGGCTCTCTCATTTTAGTACTTCATTCATTCCAAAGCCAGGGGTTTGGACACTTGGGGAAGGGAAGCATACAGGCATTCAACCACCTTGCCTTCAAATTAGGCCACGCTGAAAAATAAAATTTACTTGAGATCATGATTACAATTTTACATACCTAGAAACTATGAGGTTCTAAATCTTGAGATTCAGGAAAATATTGTGGAGTTTTGAAGGAAGGAGATAGAGACATTTGCCATAAGAGGTCAACCGGCAGCAGGAAATTAGCTTAATGTAGGAAAGGTAGCAGAATGTCTACTTTACAATGCAAAATTCCGATGGATCTGGTAGTATCAATGTGGCTATATTATCTGGTTAGAGGAAAGCTAGCAATTGGAGTATCTATTTTCCATTTGACATTAGTGAGACTTAGCTTTGACAAAACCATTTTTGTAAAGTGGAAAGCCAATAGTTTCACAGGTCTTCCTATTTGTATGCAATTTTTTAAGGTGAGTAACAGATTAATTCTCAGCTTCTGAAGAAAATTTTCCTCAGTTTATTTTGACTACCCTTGTGAAGAAGTGAATTAAAATTACCTAGTCTATTACTGATTTTCCCCTCTAAAATTACAGTTGTGCTATAATGTGCAAATTTTCATTGCTTTTCAACATGAAATTAAAATTACATAATTATAAAAAGAAGAACCTCAATTTACAATTTTTGAAAAGAAGTCTTGGACTTCAAAGTATAATTACCTAGAGCTCATTAAAATGCAGGATTATTAACCCAAGAGCTGAAGTTTCTAGTAATAGTGGATCTTTCATAAGAGTGATTATAAGAGTCATAAATATTAAGCATGAAAGTCACACTATATTTAAAGGGAAAGTGTGTGCTCACGTTTTTACCAAATTTATTGTGAAAACAAAGACATTGAAGGAGCCGTCAGATTGTTAAAGAGCCAAGCGCAGGCTCTGTGTTTGGACACCTTATTACTGAAAGGCATTAAAAATAATATGTTCCCAAAAGTTCCAGGTATGAAAAAGTCAACAGATAAAACATATTAATTAGTGGGAAATGTATCCAGTAATACCTTAAATGGTCTTTTCCCTAAACTGTTCTGGGAGAAAAAAGCAGATAGGAATAATATATTCGGTATAAGAGTTTTCTAAAACTCTGAAGAAAAAATGACTAGAATGAAATATGCTTAAACATTAACAGCAATAATATCTGGATGGTAGATTTATGACCAATATTTTAGCTTTTTAATAACTTTCAGTAAGCTCTCAGCTTTCTACAATGAGCTTATATTTCTTGTAGCTTATCTACAACTTTCCACATATAGTTTTTATTTCCAAGATTTCTTGTTCTTTTTCATAATGGTTTATTCTTGTTTTATATTTAAAATGTTATCCTTTACATCTCTCTGGATATTAATTAAATGTATTATATTTTGTGGCTGCCTGTCTCTTTTAAATTATCTTCAGTATCTAATGGCTCAGATTGTCTGCAGGGAGGGGTTGGAGTGTTGCAAACTTGCATAGCAGTGTTTTCTGTATGTTTTAGTGGGATAGGGGTCAGGGGGAAGATGGATGTGCCACTGGACTATGTACCTCTAAGACTGGTTTTCTGAGAATAAAAGTTCCTTTTCTTTCCGGTTATCACCAGTCGTCGGGAGCATTGCTTTGTCACTATAGCCAATGTCCTACACTCCTTGCTCCTACCTGGAGGTAGACAGTGTCGTTGCTGTCCTGGATTGCCTCCTACCTATTCTGCTTCCTCTTTGTTTATCACTTTTCTCTGTAGATTATGTCTCCCTACTCGTGGGATTTTTCCTATTTTGTGATACACCAAGGGTTGTTTTGAGTATGTAATACATATTTAATTAGTAACACAAACAAAAATCTTTCTTTTTTTCTAAATATTTGTACTGTAGAGGCAAACCAAAAATTGTATTTAATTTGCCATTTTGAAACAGAAAAAGTAAACAAATCGCCCTTTCAGTAGAGTTGTCTTTTTGCTAATTAAAGAAAATAAAAATAGTGCTGCTATGAACATTGGGGTGCTAATGTTTCTTCTAAATCCAAATTTTCATTATTTCAGATAAATACCCAGAAGTGGGATTGCTAGATCATATGGTAGTTCAATTTTAATTTTTTTAGGAAACTTTACATTGTTTTCCATAGCAGCTGCACCAATCAATCGTGTACAAGTTATAATATCTCCACATCCTCACCAACACTTGTTGTCTTTTGTCCCTTTGACAATAACCATCCTAACAGGTTTGTGAGGTAATAATTCATTGTGGTTTTGATTTACATTTCCCTGATGATTAGTGACATTGAATATCATACACCTGTTATTCACCTGTTCATATACCTGTTGACTCTTTGTATGTCTTCTTGGAAGAAATATCTATACAAGTCATGTCTATACAAATAAATGTCAATGATGGATATTTAGGGCTAAAGAAATAAATGTACAAAAAAAGTGATATATATATATATTCTAATTAGAATATATATATTATATATATAATATACCACCATATATATATAATATACCACCATATATATAATATACCACCATTCTAATATATATATTCTAATATATATTCTAATATATATATGTTATATATGTATTATATATTAGAATATATATATTATTAGATATTACTATATTAATATATATATTATTCTAATATATATATATATATATTAGAATGGTGGTTATCAGGGGCTGATGGGGGAGAGAGAATTGAAAATTGCTAATCAATGGGCATAAAGTTCCAACTATGCAAGATGAATAAGTTCCAAAGATCTGCCGTATAACATTATGCCTATAATTTGAAATACTGCACTGTACTGTTAAAGAATTAAGAAGACAGATCTCATATTAAGTATTCTTATGACAATAAAACAAATTTTTCAAGTAAAAAATAAAGAAAAGATAGAAAACTAAGTTAATTAATGCCTAAGGCAACCAGTTCAGAAGATGCGGCAAAAGTACCACCACCATCTGGTCCTGGAGTTTGCTTTTTACTATTATTCCAGTGGTATCACTTTTTTTTTTTTTTTTTGCTTTTTGCTTTTGAGAATTTTCTTTCTTCCTTTTGGTAAATACGTGACGATTCCTCACCTAAAGACTGACTCTTCAAGCATAAATTTATTTAAAAAAAAACAGCAATACCATAGTCAAATAACCAAGTATTAATTAAATTTAAAAAATTGAAACTATTAAGAATTCTAAATGTATATTAGGTTTGCCAACTACTTGAAGCAATATAATATGAAAACTTGTTTATGCATCAGGCCTATGATCATTCAAAGATAGTCAGTACATACTAAAAGAAAACAACAGCCAACATTTTGGCACAGATTCCTTGAAAATGCTATTAACAATGTAATTTCATTTCAATTCCCTCAGAAGCCTCTTTAAAAAATCAGAAGTTTCATTCTTTTAATTCTAAATTAATCTTTATAACTTAGGATGCAGTTAATCAATATGTCTTCTATTAAATTTTACTTTCTTTTTTTTTTTTTTTAAATAAAAACGGAGAATCAAATGAAAATAATAACCAGAAAAAAAGAAAATTCCTAAATGGTTATTCTCCTAGCTCATGAGTTTGAAATTTGCAGCTTGACTTTTATTCCCTTGAGGTTCATTTTATTTACAGACAACAAAATGAGATTTTCTAGTTCCACAAAAAGGAGAAAGCCCCCAATTCTTTTGAAAATCAAGCATGTCCTAATCAACTGCATTTAATGACGTAAGGGTAAAGGAATTGTAATCAGGCAGATTAGATTTCTTTTTAAATACACAGGGTTAGATAATGAAGGGTGGGGGAGGCTTAGCTCAGAATATCTTTGCCTTTCCAAAGCCTAAAACATTTAGAAAAAAAAATAATTGAAATTATTTGTCGAGCTCCAAATATCATTTATTTCTCCAATATGTAAAAATTATAGTATTAACTTTTTCCTTTTCCTGAAATGAATTCTAGCAGTTAACTATAGCACAATCACAACAGAGAATTTCTTCAGTGGGAAAAAAGAAAGGAAAGAGAAGAAGTATAAGAATTGAAATATATTACTGCTGACTAATCTTTGGCTGGGTCTAATTCAGAGATCTGGTCTTCTAATCTAATCCTAGATTTGGGGCAGAGCAGTAGCAGAGAATATATCTCAGTCTTTTACACACTATTTAAGAAGTGGGGTTGATAAACAGCAAACTTACAAGGAGAAGCCTACCCAAGGCCAACCACATTTACTGGGGATTCAAGGGTGAAGACAGTGAGTCTGACCCTGGTATTTACACCAGTGACAGCCAACCCCAAGCAAGGCTGCCGTGACAGAGGAGAGAAGGGGCAGAAAATACTATGATTGGGCCATAGCTAAGAAGCAAAAGAAATCATCTCCAACAAATAGCCAATAAACATGAAAAGATATTCAAATGCATTACTGATTATAAAAAAATTCTAAAATGAAATAACAAAATTGTATATTCATCAATCGCTTTCACCTATCAAATTGGCAGAGATTATAAAATTTGATAGAAACTGTTTTAGGGAATGTGTAAAGAAATAGCATTTTCTTGTAACAACCTCTTAGTATAATTTTTCTGGAAAGAGAAATTTGACAAAATTCAAAAAAATATCCAACAATTCCACTTCTAGAAATTTCTCCTAAAGAAATGAATTCATAGATTAAGATATATGTGTAGGAATATTCACTGAATGTGTTATAACATAGAAAAATTATAAGCAACTCAAAAGTTGGACAATAGGAGATTGGTTGCATGTGTTATGATACATGTATAAGATAGCCACTAAAAGTGATATTGAATCAACACTTCGTTAGGAAAATTAACTCCTAATTTGTTTTTTAAAAGTGATATTGTAGAATATGTACTAAAATGGGAAAATGTTCATGATATAATTGCTAAGTGAAATAGAGCAAACTAAAACACCATGTCAGAAGTTTATCGCATTAAAATATGTATAAATGAGGAGATTCACATCTTTGCTCTCTTTCTCTTAGATGTCTCAAGGACTCAGAAGTACTTCAATACTCCCCTTATACCAGCTTATGGTGATATCAGCCAGACTCATGGCTTTAAATACCATATTTAAGCTAACAACTGTCAAAAATGCGAGCTTCCTATGTCATTCCTGTCCTCCTTTTCCTTGCCTGCATTCTTTCATAGCATTTATTATCTAAGATACTATATTATTTATTGATTTACATTGTTTATTTTTTGAGTCTCCTCCCACCCCAGGTAAAACTTAAGCTCTACAGGGTATGGATTTTTGTCTCTTTGAGTCACTGCTGTATCCATAGTGCCTACAACTATGCCTGATAGTAGGTTCTCCTTGAATAATCATTGAATGAGAGACAAAGATGTATACTAAAGTGAGCAGTAGTTTTCACTGGACGGTAGAATTTTGAGTGATTTTTATTCTTTTGTGCATATGTTTGTTTGTTTGTTTTTTAATAGACTACTTTTTAGAGCAGTTTTAAGGTCATGGCAAAAATTAAGCAGTAAGTACAGAGAGTTCCTATATACCCTCTGCCCCAAACACACTTACAGCCTTCTCTACTATCAACATCCTCCATCAGAGTGGTACATTTTTAACAATCTATAAATCTATGTGTATACATCATTATCACCCCAAATCCATAGCTTACATTACAGTTCACTCTTGCTATTGTACATTCTATAGGTTTGGATGAATGTATAATGAATGTATATGATTATATAATGTGTAATTAATGGGTTACTGTATCCACCATTATAGTATCATATAAAATAGTTTCATTGCTCTAGAAATTCTCTGTGCTCCAATACATCCCT
>NW_011888795.1:14599228-14610784 GCF_000151845.1 Pteropus vampyrus
TTTTCCCACCCCTTCAAAATTTTCAGTTTCATAATCTTTTCCCTGCCTTTACTCAATAGGATATAGATGTTATCTGCCCCATGCTCTAGCCAAGACTCTCTCTGTAAATTCTTTTCTACTTCTAATGGAAAAAGAATTCTCCTTATTATTATTGAGGGTCCTTAAGCATGTCTCTTACTTTGCTTCAATCTTAGCTTTTATGTCTGTCAAATGGAGATAAAATTGTCTTCAATTCAGGGCTGCTATGAAGACTAGAAATGATGTGTGTAAATCATATTACACATCTTTATTCAACAACATTGCTGTTGATTTGTTCATTCTACTTACATTTCTTAGTTAATTCCTTGTCCTTGTATTAATACCTTTCTGAACTCTCAATTCCATGTTGCAGTCCAAGTGTTTTCCTTGAGAAGGTACAGGTGAGACAGAAAGATATTCATTCTATATACCTGGTTTATGTGAATAACATATCCTATGAGATGAGCTTTTCCAATTCTAATTCCCAGCTAAGTAAGTAAGGAAAATGAGGCCTAGATCTGATGTCACACATTGAGCATACTCAGCAGCATGAATGGGTCATAAATTCATTCTGAGGACTGATTTTTACTCTACGTTTATAATCACTAGGAAACTTTTTACTGTGGCAGAGATGAAAGGAAACTGAAGCTCACAGAGTCCTCCTGCCTCCCAGCCACAGAGATTTCCCCATGCCACTCAGTTACACTCACTACCCTGTACTCACTACATGGCTCTGATTTACCATACTAAAACAATTAAACTCCTAATTTTCTAGCCACTTACCCCAGAAGTGTAGCTAGGTAGTACGCACCTACCCCTAAAGTGACTGGGCAGGAATAAGCTAGAGAGGGGATCCTACAGGGTCTGACAACAATAAAAAGGCACTACATCTTTTACTATCTTTTTTTAATGCCCCTGATGTTGCTACCATGCAACATCATAATTTTGACTGTAATGTTAACTTATTTTTTTAATTGTTGAAAGGTACCATTTTTAGAGATGAGTCTCTCCTTTTTTCCTCCTAGCTACATTTCTGATGCATCGCCACTTCCACCTTGCTGATATGTTCATTCATGATCAAGAAAGATATTTAAAGTTTGGTTAGCAATTTTCCCTCAAGCCATACAGCATAAATGACTCTGAATTTCTCCAACAGAGAACCACACTGTGTAGTGGAATGGGCCATCTCTAGAACCAAGGAAAGGCTTAGAGACTCAGCTCTGAAATTACTTAATTCCCTCTTTTTCTGTACTTATGTGCCAAGCCATAAACTGAGGCTTAGTTTCTCATCTGTAAATGAGGACAATAATATCAAACTTATAGAATTATTGATATTATAACCCTTTGCAAATGATAACCCTCATAAATTACAAATGCCATCTGTGATTTCAGTTTTACTTAATTCCATTTTATTTAATAAATAAGAATAATAGGCATCAGGCACACTACTTGGTGTCTGCTGGACACCACCAACAGAAAGCCAACGTGGACTTAAGAACAGCTTGGATACCTTTTCAAGTGAACTGTTCAATTAAATGTTGCATCATGAGCATAGAGGAACAATTATATTCTTAGCAAAAATGCACCGATACTGTAAAGACTGTGGTCATTACTAATGAAATGTTTGCAGAAGGTAAATGTCTTCTAACTGTTAGAAAATCAAATATCAGAATGATAAGAGGTCACCCGGTATTTGAAAGACAAACTAAATGGTAATTACAGGGAAACCAATTAGAAGATTAACAAACCCATAATGGTTTAATGCCACACAAGTTACTATTTAAAAGTTAGAATTTTAAATTCAGAAGATAAGAATCTTAGAAATCTTCCAGCCAAATCTTCCCTGGGGAACCATGAAGTGATTTGCCCAAGGTTACATAAAGACTTTGAATGAGAATCTCTAGATAGTTCAGGTGATATCTACGCTCATATCTTTAAAAAGTTTAACTACGAAGAATTTTTTGGCTGTTATATAAGATAAGCTACTAATTGTTCACTACTTGTTAAGAGCCATGCATTATAGAGAGTATTTGACATATATTTCATTGTTTCCTCTCACAATCCAATGAGATGAAAAGTATTCTGTTTCCCATTGAGTAGGTGAGAAAACTGAGGGTCTAAGAGGTCAGTAAACTTGGACCAAAGCCACAGAACTAATATGTGGCAGAATCAGGCTTCAAATCCAGGTCTAACTCCACAGTTGGTGCTCTTCACATTATCTTTCCTTTTTTCTCAACTTTTGCAAAGGTCAGTTATTAAAGATACCATAATAACTAATAATCATGGCATTTCACAAAAAATTTAAGGTAGCCTAGGTTGGAGACTTTCTGACACATAATGGACTTTCTGAGTCCATTATGCGATTCCCAGCAAGGTCAGTGGACACTTTTCCTGTCTCAACTTCTGTTCTGAGCTACTGGTTTCTGCAGAGCTTCAATAAGACCATTTGAAAACACATCAAGGCTCCAGAGCAAAGACACTGCCCTTCTCAGATATGTGAATATCCATCATGTTTCTACAAATATTGTTAAAAGACAATTCAGAACAAAGAGCACCTGTGGAGGAATGAAACATGTCCCAGGATTAAAGTCAGTAGCTCTGAGTACATATAAGACACGGTACTATCACTTTATACCACGTGACCTTAAAGCTAGACTGTTACCTTCACCTGTAAAATGAGACAAGGCTTTGAAAGAATAAAATAAAACAATTTGGATAGCCTTTGAAAAGTTATTAAAGTAAATTGTAAAAAATATTTATAGAATACATGATTCTATTAAAAAATAATATAGAGCAAGGGAATCTACTGTGCACTACATTTAAAACAGAGTCCCTGCCTTCAAGAAGTTGATAAGCTAGGTAGTAAAGCAAATGTGACTAAATACAGAAAAAAAATTCAAATATAGTTTTCTATACACTGGTAATAAGTAAAATTGGTATAGTTGTAATAAAATCTTTTGCCTTTTGATTTTTTTTCTTAAGATAAACTTCTAATTTTAAATGATATCAGTATTTTACTGGTTTAAGGTATAGGTCAGGCTACCTATTGCTATAACGATTAATCATCCCCAAACTAAGTGGCTTAGAACAACAACTACTTTTGCTTTAGTTTTCACAATCCTGGGGGTGACTGGAACTCAACCATGCAATTCTTTTCCTGGGTCTCTTAGGTGGCTGCAGTCAGTCAATAACTTCTTCCCGCACATATCTGTTGAGCGAGGGCCTTTGTCCAGAACACCTTCATGTGACCTTTCTATGTGTGCTCTCTGCTTCCTCATGGCGTGGTACTTGGATTCCAGGAGCAAGCACCCCAAGAAATACATGCAGAAGCCATATCACTTTTTATGACCTAACATTAGGAGTCATAACATCACTTTTGTTATAGTCATAGACCTTCCCAGATTCAAGGGGAGTGAACGCCATCTTTTTCTCTCACTAGGAATAGTGTCAAAGTCATATTGAAAGAACATGATCATGGGAGATCATGCTGCAGCCATCTTGGAAAATACCATCAGGGCATATTAAGCAGAATTCAAAGGTCTATTATACTGTGAAGAAAATTTGTTAGCTATACGTGCATATGAGCAAAAGAAATATACAAAAAAGAAAATCGCTATCAGGCCAAGGTCTTGGGGTAAAAGAATCATGTCATTCTCCCTGTATGTTTTTGCTATGTTGTTTTTTTCTATTTCAAAATGTTTACTCATGATACCAAATCATCTGTATTCTCCAGTGTGGCCAGGCTGAAGGATTCAGGTGCAGAATAAGGGGACATAAGCTCTCATGGTGGTTTAGAGCCCTCAGTGGATGAGTAAGAGGTCGATCCTTAGTTCTTTAGGTGATAAGAGGCCAATGGCATCTGTTGAAAAGGTCAGTCTGTGTGAGAAAGTGTTTTAGAAAGATGCATCTTAAACTGGGTGGGGGATGGGGACATTGCGGTCAAAGCAGTAGCTCAGAATCCATGGTGATGTGTCAACCGTGGAAGTGCGAAGGCCTAAAAAAAGCTGGGAGCAAGAAGAGAGAAATGGAAGCAAGAGTCAACAACACTGTACAGAAAGAAGGAATGGGATTTGGAGACTGGAGAGTCATACACCAAGATGGAGAAGGAAGAGCCAAGGACCACTTCAATTTTGCCAGCCTGAGTAAATAAAAGAGTCTGTGAATTACTCATTGTTCTAAATAAGAAGGTCGAATAAGGCACAGGAGCAAGTTCCAGAGGTAAAGATAAGAAATTCATTTTTTTTTCTTTCACACAGTCCTTTACTAGTGAGTTTTGAAGAAACAGGCATAGGTATATGTTTGCTAATCCATATTAATTTTGCTCAAGACATCAACTCTTCATTTTCCAACATCCTCACCACTTCTGTGCCTTTGTCTCTCAGTCGACATTTTCTTGTATATTCTTCATTGAATAATTTCTGCTTGTATTTCATGCCTCTGTCTAAAAATCTCCTCCTTGGGGAAGCCTTCTTTTGCTCCAAGACGAAATTAGGTTCTCCAGTTACACACACACAGCATGTTGTAGCGCTCCTTCACAGCACTTAGCACACTCATCGTATTTAAGTATTTGTAAAAAGATATTTGTGCCAGTGTTCCTCACTAGAATATGAGCTCCACTTGAGGGGAACTGTCTCTGATGTATCTCCCTTGGTATCCCCAGTGCCACCCACTTTGCCTGGCACATGATTGGTGCTCAGTAGCTGTTTGTTACCTGAATGACTGACCACCTCTGCCTTCTAAGTTCCTTGGGCTAGCTATTACCAATATAAGTACCTCAAGGATAGGGAGGGCAAAGTAAAGGAGGCCACGAGTGAAGACTATAGTAAATTATAAAATGAGCCCAATGAAAGCATTCAAATTCTCATTAAAAGCAAAACAGCAACACAACAAAAAAATAACACCATGTACTGAATAAAACATAACGTTAATAGCCTACAGCTCACGGGCAGTCTTCTAACTCATATACAACTTGTGCTCTCTCAGGTAGAATTGCCCCCTATATTAGGAAAGAGCCGATTGCTAAACATTCACAACCAATGGGTATTCTTCAGGAGGGCATTCAGACTTAATACAATGACCTTCATTATCATTGTTCTAATATGAATCCTGAACATCAGTAAATTCTGTCCCCACATGTCATCTAGCACCTCTTTCTATAATGCTCTTCCATTCACTAAGCGTAGGACCCATAGAAAAACTTAGCCATCGCCCATTTTAATCCAATTATTTTATAGATAAAGAAATGGGGGGCAAATAACTTACTAGACAGATTATACAACCAGTTACTAGAGATATGCAGATATATGATAAGAACCCATACTTATCTAAGTGCTATCCAATGCTTTTCCCATGTCACCACAATACCTGAAATGAAGCTAGAGTTGACTTTTAGAACTGAAACACCAAACTACCAGATAGAGAAATAAATTTTACTATGTATCTATTTTAAAATAAAATATAAATATGCATATGAACAAACATTCTCACGCATTGCTTTTCTTTAATTCTGGGCATGACCCAGACTGGGATCTGAAATTGATCCCTTGCTAATGAGAGACAACTAAAAGTCAAAGATTTAATGATGGAAATTGTTTATAGTCAGCCATAAATAATGCAGTAATGGAATATTTATTGATCTCAGGTTCAGTAACTACAATGAGTGATGGGCTAGGAAATGCCTGCTACTTTCTGAAGCCTTACACACAGCACAATCCACCCTATTAATGGAATGTGCTAAAGCACAGAGCCAAAAATTGACTGAGCTACTGGGACATTCCAGGCTGACTCATTTGCAAGATGGTTCTTTTCTTAGATTCCCAGGATGGAAAAGACATAATATTAGCTTTTGTGCACTGAAAAAAAAAAAAAAAATGGCATGACCTTGCTTTCTATTATTGCTGTCAAGCTAAGGAAAACAGAGAGGTGTCAAAATGGCCTGAAATGCAAGTTTGTTTCATGGCCCATCTGTCTCACCAAGTACCAGGACTCCTCTGAAGACCCTCGGAATCCCTGCACCACTGTTCTTTGTTTGCATTTTAATTTCCTCAGAGCCCTAAAAGAGATCCAGACCTACAGCCTTGATGCCTTTTTCCTTCCCCTATGCCTCCCTGGCACAAGTGCCAAATAGAAACCACCTTGCTGCCTCCGTTTAATCACAGAATGACAATATTTCAACATAACAGAGGGGCTGTTTGTGCTTTATCTTTTACTGCATTTTTATGAGAAGCAATATATTTTCTTCCTTTCCTCCCCTGATGCTGTAACAATCTTTCCTAAATTAAATATGTAACAAATTTCTCATACGACTTAAGTCCCAGGCTCTTTTTAAACCATCATTAAATATCTTCATGCTGTTTGACAGTTATTCCTCATCAGTATGTTACCTTAGAGACTGCCTGCTGTAAAAGGAGGTTTTGCAGTGTGTAGAGACAGAGGAAGAGCACTGAGGATCTGAGAGTGTGTGTGGGAGGGTGGCCAGATCCTCTCACAGAAGGCAGGGACAGGCACCAGGGAACTAGAGAGGTACACAATCAAGAAGCAGAGTTCCTCCTGTTTGTCTTTGCATCCACAGGACCTAACACTGTCCCAGGCACAGCAAAGTGCTGTGGAGATTTGGAGGAAAGTAAAAGGGTAGAGGGAGGAAAAGAATATAGGAGAAAGGGTAGGAGAAGGAAATGGAGAGAGAGAGAGGAAAGAGGCTGAAAGCTGGGGAAATATTCAGTAAAGAAAGAAGATAGGTAGAACACAGGACATCAGAGAACTATTTGGAAAAGTCTTCCAATTATTCATTGATTTGATCCAAGACAAGATGTAGACAATGATGGCCAAGTGCTTCCTCAAGAACTGCAGCTACTGAAGAGAATGACAGTCTGCTGAGTAGCCCCCTAGATTGAGGGCGTACTCTGCAGTGGACACAGGCAGTGGTGACGCAAGGAGTATTCGGACAGGCAGGAAAGTGGGGTCAAGCACACGGATTCAGGACGGAGCCACACTGCCAAAGGTGGCAATCACTGGATTGGGAAAAATATATATTTTAGTAAGACTGAACTAACAACCACAATATCTGGAAGGAAATTACACAAGCCAAGAAAGAAACACACTTAACTTTCCTAACAACAATTCTAGTTGTAATTATCAGGATTTATTGATCACATCACTGAGCCTATCTGAAAGACAAAGAAACAAACTAGTGGTTATAGTCATAGCTGCTGTGTGTCAGCTTTAATTTGCAACTATTCTCTTTGATATATAGTCTTTGAGGTGTTGAGCAAGAATTGGTAAGACTTTTAAATGCCAAATTCATATGACATTTGTAGAAATGTGGACTGCACCTAATGTGCCATTAAAAACAAAACAAAACAAAACAAAACCTGGACACTTGAGCTATGTTTAAGTCTCATAGGTAACAGAATTATGTAGGATAGTGCTATTTTAGCACTTGTTATTTTTGGTGTCAATCCGGCCATGTAGATGGCTGCAAAATCAATCATAGAAGAAATATTTTGAGATTTTTTTTAGTGAATAATCTAATTCAGCCAATAGTTCTTGGCAATCATACACACTGGCTGCCCACAGGATTATTTCCAGAGTTAGACTTCCCAACAGAATCTAATATTATATACTGTAAATGGTGACGGTCTGTTTACAACAGAATGAACTGTCACTATGAAGTTTCAGAACCAAAATTTGTTAGTTCAAATTTCAGCCATCTGAAGTGTCTAGGAAGCAACTTAAAATAAAGGGAGTACTTTACTTGAAGCCTGGTTCTATTTCAGGTCTTCCCACTAACTGGGAATGTGATCTTGGACAAATCCCTTCTTCTGGCCAAGCCTCAGTTTCCTTATCTATGAAATCAAGAGCTGAAACAGATAATCTTTAAGAACTCCAACTCCATCATCTTTAGATCCAAGTGCAAAATAAGGAGCAACATGAAAGCCCACAATCAAAATTCCAGGAGGTTCAGGAGAGAGATCATCTCTGAAGTCTCTCCTCCTCTGCCTTGGAATTCCTGGCATTGACCAAGGTTATGATAGTTGTCACTGGTCCCGACAATTGCGTGACATGGGTGCTTGGGAAGACAGATTTGGACATCTGAAAACAGAGTAGAATGGTAATACATGCAACTAAGAGCCCGATAACACTCTGCCCTTCATCATTCTGTTCTTCCTCACTCAGTGATCCTCACCAGGAATGAGGAGGCAGAAATGTAAAATGACACAATAAACACAGAAAACAGATGGCAGAGTACAGCCAAGGCCCAATTTTTTGGTTTGTTTAGCTTTCGTTTTTTATTTTTGTTTTTGTTTTTTAAATAATTTTAGACTTATAGAAAAGCCAAAAGAGAGTTTTCTTAGGCCCTTTACCCAGCATTCCCTGATGTTAACATCAATCAAAACTAACAAATTAACATTGGTACAATAATATTTCCTAAACCACAGATATTATTCCGATTCCAGTTTTCTACCAATGTCCTGTGCTGTTCCAAGATCCAAATCCAAATGCTTGATTTTAACTTAAGATTGGCTTTGCACATAGCACAGCAGGTTGAGTTCTTAAGTCATTGGATTCCCTGTATATTAAGCTCCATGACATTCAAGGAAGATTTTTTTCTACCTTGTTTATCTCTATAATCTCAACTGGGAATAGTGCCTGAAACACAGAGGTTCAAATGTGTTACATGAATGAATGGATGACTAAGACCAGTTAGACCATCTGACCTTCATCTTTACAAAACAAATAAATGTGATCAGTTGCAAGGGATTCTTCTAAATATTTTATTTTCCCTTAATTCCTGAATTCTCTTGGTTACTTCACAATTTTCAAATGGCATAATTTTACTAGAATTACATTTAAACTGTTAAGGATTCTGGAGACATAGGTAACAATCTGACTACTATCTACCTCCTTTTCGAACCACTAAGTTAAGCTAAATACCCTCGCCTGTGTTCCTTTAAGCATGTTTTATCACCATACTTATTATGTTTTCTATCTTATAATTATCTGTGCTCTCTAGAATGAATTTGTGAGTGAGAGTTTTTTCATCTAATTACACCAAGTACTTAGTAAACACTTATTGAATAAATTCATGGTAACCTTTCTTTGGTACAAAACATTACCTATATGCCAATATTAAACACATAGAATTCTTTAAATTAGCATTGTTGATGCTAATAACAATAACAAACTAAGCAAAATAAGCAAAATTGTTCAGTGAAATATATTGTCACATTTCCATTCTCTGCCTTATGAGAACACTGAGTTTCAGGCCCACATTCTCCAGCAAACACTCAAGAGAAAGTTTATTCTATAACCAACTAAAAGATCTCTGACCTTCATTTTCTCTTCAAGGCATATTTCTGACTTATAACAAGTATATTTTTTTCGCTTTACATGTTTGGTGGATTTGTCCACCAAACAGATCAGGAGCTGGTGTATTTTGACTCTAGCCTTAAAGTACTTAAAACACTACAGCATGCTGTATGGTACTTAATAAAAAAAATGTCCTTGGTATAATCAAAAAAGAGCAGAGACTATTAAAGCCATTCACTGCTATGCTTCCAATGCTTTATGACCATTTCTTCAAACTGTCATTCACTCTCACACACAGTGGCTCATATAAATCCATATTCTTCTCTATGACAGGTAGCAATGCCTTCCTGGCTTGACCTACAGGGAAACAGGGCCTCATGATGGGAGAAAAGGCATTTAAAGAGTTTTAGATCAGCTGGCTTGTGGACAGGACAGAGCTCTGAATAATCAAAGATATTTCACTCATGCATACATATATATTCACACTGTAAGCAAATCTGTCTACAAACAAAAACAAACCACATTGTTTTAGAGGAACAGAGCCAAGAAGGCCCTTGCAGAGAACAGCATGTGGTACAGGTGAGGTGAAGTGGCTCACATGAGACCACACTATTAAAGTCCCAGTTAACACTCTAAATATTTTAGAATGTAAATCATTGGACTGATTCTTCTAAAATCACAGCTTCATAACTGGATGTCAAAGGTAGCAGCAGCAGGTATCACAAATCAGACCATGTTGCTCCTTTGCTTGAAATTTTTTAATGGATTCTGATGGTGTTCAGGCACCAAGTTCATCACCATTATTTACAAGTGCTATGGTGCTCTGAGTCCTGCTTGCACCCAGACTCATCTCTTACCATCCCCTCTCATACTGTACAGGCTCCCAACCCATTCTCCTACTTCAAGTTGTACTGTGATGCTGGTCCATGTTCCACATTGCCTTTGACCCATATTTCCACTGCTAGACCCCTGAAAGACCCCAGTCTCTATGCTCTCATCTCGCCTTATGATTCTCTACATTATATTGCTTAGCTCAGTGTCGAAATTAGCCTATTTTCTTTTTTCTTTTCTCCATAAAATAAGAAATAACATGAGAGTAGCAATCATGTCTATCTGATGCCTTGCTTTATTCCCAGGACCTTGTACTGTGCTTGGTGAATTATAAGTAGTAAATAAATATTTTTTCAACAAACGAATACATTTAAAGAAAGAAATAAACATTCCTGTTATCTGCAAATGATAACTAAATATTTCATGAATACCATTTTCCCACTAGGATAATAACACTATATAAGTCTAAAACCAAACCACATGTATTTTATAAGGGTTAGTTTGCTATACAGAGAAAATTAGTTATTATCATTTTAATTATTCCTGAGCACCGTGATATATCTATGCCCTTTAAACAATTAGGTTATAAAAATACTATATCTACCCACTCCATCCCCTGTAAAAGGCAATTTCAACATGCTAGATCCTTAGAGCTCTACTCCACTCATTTTGGATTTTTCAGTCACATCTCTAATAGTTAAAGAAGAGCACTTTCAATTCCTAGCCCCTGAGTATCGATACCCAGACATTGTGCCAACGGAACCCATAAACTTTGCTAATCCTCAGAATAAGAAGCCTATGCCACCCTGTATATGCATTATTTCTGCTATAAAGATTTTTATATAAAATGCTTTATAGCACAGTGACATTTTATACACATAAAGAGTTAAATTTTTATTCTGTAATATTCCATATTTTTTTTCTGACAGGACCATGTGACAATAAAACTGTCTTTCCAACAAGTATTTATATCTCCCGTCTTCTTCCACATGTGCATGAAGGATTGCATTTGGATCCCTGCCGAAATCAGGCTTAATTGATTTTTTCAGGTGTTTCCTACTACCATGGCAACCATAATCAAATATCTTTTTATGAATAGCCTCGTCAATTGCAATATAATATTCTCACTGAATACGGTCTCCGGTTCTCTTTCTACCAAGCTCTGTAGATCTTTCTCTTTCTTGACCTATAACATCTCCTTCAGGTTCCTCATCCCCATGGAAATACTATATTTAAATAGCATGCATGATTTTTTAAAATGAGAACCTCTGAGTTCCATCAGTAATGACACACAAAAAATATAAAAATAGATCATGCTTTCAAGGGTAATAGACATTTTAATACCGGCATGATTTGTCAAATATCTATAATCCTTCTCAAATCACCTTTGACGGTGCT
>NW_011888795.1:14612489-14617276 GCF_000151845.1 Pteropus vampyrus
ATATCTGGGAACTGAGAGGGAGAAGTTCAGAGTCCATCAGCAGCTCAAGGATCTTAGTCCCAGATAACAATATCTTCCTTTGATAGAGGAACCAAGGGATGTGGTACATGACCTGGTAACTAGCTGGGGACAGGGAACAGAGTCCATCAACTCAAGCACAGGATCTGAAAGAGAAAGGGAGCTTGATGGAGGGAAGATAGCTGAGCTTAGTCAGAAGTTGGTTCTGTCTTTGAATTGTCATCTTGTGTGACTCACTTTTCCACTAAGCCCTCAAATTTCTCCTGTCTATATAGGAATAGGAAAGGACAAGATGAAGTTTAGATCTTCTGCAAACTCTAACATTCTGATTCTATGGTTGTAATGTAGGCTGAGCAAAGCCCTGCTTCCTGCCTTCTTCCCTTCTACATTCAGCCAGGATGGTCCCAGGACAGCATGCTGGGCTCATGCAGGCCCCTGTTCCCTTTGTTGTCTAGCCATCCAGCCTGTAAAGCATACACACACACTGCTGGGATAAAAGGAGACTGAAATGGAGACAAGATTACTATATTCGGGCTTAAGCCAATCACATAACCTCTTTAGGCCTTAATTTACTCTTCTATTGAAAGATGGCAGTGGGAAGGAATCTGGAGAGAAGAGATCTGGAGGGGATCTCTAAAATTTCCTCCAACTATTACATGTGGAAAATTAACTTTCTTTATGACTACTTTCCTCAGCTTTCTCCCATACTCAGCAACCTTCAGTGACTCCCCATTTTCATATATTCCAAATGCAAAAGCCACTGCCTTTCAAAAAACTCTTTAATCCAGCTACAGTGTTCTTGCCCTATCTTGGTTCCCTTTCTACTCTTTTCCTTCAGTGTCTCACACCCCAGCTCACTGGTCTAACAAGCTTTTCTCACGGATCTGCATGTCCCCAATTCCAGTTTTCTCCTGAGCTCAGTTCTGCTTCCTATTCATGAACCTGACACATGGTATACACCCAATAAATGTTTATGGCTGGACTATTGAACCCTACTCTTCCCCCATCAACCAAATGCTATCTTAGTTTACAAGGAACAGATTAGGCCTTGCTCCATCTAGGAGGCTTGCTCTGGTCTCTCTGAATTGCATAATCATATTCTCTTCTAATCCTCAGAATTTATGTTGTTACACACCATTTTGGACCTACAGTCAGACCTCATAATCACCATTAAAAGTATGTGGAAAATGTAATCTACTCATTACAAGTAGACATTCTGAAGACTAATAGCAAGTTCTCTATTTCTTCATAATTATCATTCCACCTTTCTCCACATTGAATTCTTGATAGGTACTTAGGAAATATTAAATTGATAGGCTTAGAGGTGTCCTGAGAACATTTCCTCTACCGGCGATGAATTTTATCCCTATCATACAATCTCCACTTGGCAATGTGCTCATCTTTCAAAAAGAAACTCAAATGGCAGCTCGGTGTGCCTTTTTCTCTACACTGCTAGGCAGAAGTTGTCTCTTTTTCTTATATATGTCTTTTGGCAACTGTCATGTTGCTATTATTATTTGTTTATACATCTGTCTCCCCACCTAAACAATGAGCTGTTTTCCTTCTGGAAAAGAACACACTTCACTTTTGTTGTAATTCCATGCCCAGTGCTACTCTCATAATATAAAAAATGCCAAATGATGTTGAATGGATGTATAGAATAACTGCCCATGCTTTTAGGAAAACAATGAGTTTTTGCTTCGTTCTCTTTAAAAGCTCTAGGACCAATTTTTGACAATTTGAGATGAAGGACTAATGTGAGCCTTGACACTAAGTTTATAAGTTAGTGATCTAAGTTATATTCAGATTCAAGGGATAGAATTATCCACAGGTTTCTAATATCTATGCCAAGTCTCCCCAGCCCCTCCCCCCAATTACTATTAATAGTTTTGAGTTGGCTATGAATTTTACTGTATTCTGTGGCTTCTGAAATCCACATTTGAAAATCATTAAGTTTTTAAAAAACCACCATTCAGAAATTAGCATAGTAGTCTACGGCCATGCCACTGTGAACAAGCCCGATCCAGTCTGAACCTGGAAGCTAAGTAGAGTCGGGCCTGGTTAGTACTTGGATGGGAGACCACCTAGGAAGACCAGGTGCTATAGGCGTAAAAAACAAAAAATAAGGGATTCTAAGCTGACAAGTTCCTTGCAATCTGTGAGGTCAACCAAGGGTTGCCTCGCCCATTAAACAAACAAACAAACAAACAAACAAATAAAAAGAATTAGCATAGTTAATATATTAGAAAGTATAAAGAATGTACTTATCACAATATTTTCTCCTGGGGTGGTCCATAGATTGCTGTGAGACTTTAATTGCTTCTTTTACCACCATATGTGTACCTCTCGTCATTACTATCTACTTTGAAGTTAGTTTATTAATGTATTACTTATACTGTCTACTAAATGCATATTCTTTGAGAGTGGGAGCAATTTTAGATGCCTCCCTGTTCTGTGTTATACCTAACAATAATTTCTATGGGGCAGGGTCTAAGTAAACAGTTACTGTATGAATCTATTAATGATCATATTCCAAGTTTATGTTATGAGTAAATCACAATTTTAATTACTTTATAGATTATTCATAATTTTGCTTGTGCTTAAGAAGTATCTTTAACTTCCCATGTAATCATCTGGGCTCACTACAACACAGTTCTAATTTAGCTAGTGCCTTTATGAGAGGAAATATTGGAAGAGAAGGTGTATAATAATTGTCTTTGAGATTATCTTTGTACTTTCAGAGTTGGAATGCAAAAATTGCTAACACTTCCACACTTACTGTAGGCTAGCATTGTACTAAAAACTTAACATCATCATTTAATCCTCACAATAACCCTAAGAGGTAATGTGATTATTATCATCTCGTATTAGTGAAAAGAAAACTGAGGCACTCTGAGCTTCAGTAACTTGCTCAAGATCACACAGTGAGTACATGGCAAAACTGGGATTGAAATCTAGGCTGACTGGTCCCAGGTTGTGTTCCTAAAGATTTTGCTAACTGCCTCAACTACCCTGGGTCTTCCAACTCCTTAAAAGTTCAATAAGATAGCATTGAAATATTAGCTTCCAGTATTGTCCAAAAGATATTACAAATAATAAGGGGGGAATAACAAATTAGATGATCAGTTATGCCACTATAAGTAAAAGACAATTGCCCCCTCATGCCCACTCTGTTCCCCGAGATGATATTTCCCAGCCCTTGCCCCCCTCGGCCAAACAAAGCATTCATGGATGGTGCTTTAATTAAACTTTGTTGATTTTTAAGAAATACACATACTATTTAAGTGAAAGGGCTTGTGAGAAGGGGGGATTTTCTTTCACTCTTGGTAGCAAAATTATTCATCGCCTACTGCTATTAAAAGTCATTTGTTGCTTTAGTCAATACTGCCCGGGGCAGGCCTGGGCTTTATTTGCCACCTCTGTGTGTGAGCCCTGAAATGAGGTTATCGATTTACGATCAGTGTAACTCCTGGCTGACTCCTGGATGTTATGATACAATAATATAGTGTCTTGAGGAAATCACCTGCTACCCCTCAAGGCAGGATCTACATCTTGTTCACTTTCGTTGTCACTATAGCACCTAGCACATAATAAACACTCAATAAATATATGTTGGCAGAATGACTGGATTCATAAATTATTCTTTGGGTATAGATTTTAAGTTTCTAATGGAGAGACTCTGTTTACCACCCTACATAATACTAATATTGAGTTACACAGATATGATGGAGTGAATGAACTATTTACAATTTTCAGGTAAATGGTAAGAACGATGTATTGCTATGTATTGCTGAAGTCATATGCTAGAAGACACATAAAAATAAAAGCTCTGTCAATAACAAAAATTTGCTTAAAATCCCATAAGTCCTATTTCATAAGGAACCAACTTCTTCATAATTCATTAACTAGAAATCTGGCTTTCCCCCGCCCCCCTATTTTCTCAGCAACATAAAAGAGTATTAATCTCTCACAACTCCCCAATTTAAACCTTTATCACCTTAAATATAAAGTGGCTTCTAGGTATATGGGTCTTAGCAAAGTAAAACATATTATGTATTTCTCTAGAGCATTAGTTAAAAGATGCCTGTTGTTTTGTTCAACCATAAAGGGCCCATTATGATGCCATTTGGAGTAGGTTTTACAGTACCAAGTGTGAATGGGGTAGGAGAAGACAGTTCCAACTAGCTTGAAACCAAGATACAGAGATATCTGGCATTTAGCTTTAGAAGAAACGCCTGTCTATTAAGCTGTTCATATCCATCTGGTAATTTATATGGTTTATGAGGAATCTCCTAAAAAATTTCAAAGCATATTTCCAAATGGGAACCAAATGCATGCAGAAATGCTCAGAGGACTAAAAGTGGTAAGGAGACAAAGCAAGCCATAGTGCCAACAGGGTTTTATAGAATCTCTGAGGGATAGTGTTCATAGAGGAATGCGACAGGCATGATGAGCCTGCCTCAGCCATGGGATTGAGAATGAGTGAGAAGGGTTCCAGGTACAATGGCCAGTGCTAGTGCTGCCTGAAACACGCCCCCCCCCACCAATGCTAGATGTGTGAAATACACCATGCTCCCCCTGCACTACAGAGGGGCCCCTTTAATTAGATATAAGAGCAAAATCAGGAAGCTGTTACCTTCTCACTTCCCAAAAGACCAACCACCTTGTGTTAAGCACAGAGGGCTTTAGGGCCAGGCTGCTAGGCCAGGATCTACTCTTTGGATGGGTAGAGGCTGATGGGGAGAGTAGCAGAGACCTGAGGTAAGGGA
>NW_011888795.1:14619126-14635745 GCF_000151845.1 Pteropus vampyrus
AAGAGGAGAGTTGACCAGTTAGTCTCTGTAAAAGACTCCTGATGGTTTGTTTCTTATCCTTCGTAGCTAATATTTGTTGAGTACCTGTTAACATGGCGTAGGTACTTATTTTATTCACAGGCGTATTTCTAACATTCTATGATTGTTAAACTCCATAATCTCAAAGCAATGTCACACAAAGTTTATATTTAATTATATTTAATTTTAAAGGTGAGCAATACTTTCTTGCCTTCCTTCAGTTGGCATTTTGTTAGCCAAAACTTCTTGCTTTTAGTCTTACAGAGAATGTGGAATCTGAGCCAGAGCATTAAGACTTGCAGTCATTTTTTATCGTTATTTTTGATTTTCATTTAAAAAATACTTGCAGAGAGAAGACAATTTTTAGTTCATCCTAGGGGTGCCTCGGAAAGTTACATATACAGCTTTGCATTAGCAGGAATCTAAAATTCACTCTTTTAAAAATCCCTAGTAAACAAGTTTTATTATGTGTGTGTGTGTGTGTGTGTGTGTGTGTACATACATACATACATATATTGTTCTCAGCTGCTACTATACATTTCTGTGGCAGTTTACATTTGTAAAGGATTTTATAATTATTTAGCTGACTCTGGTAATAACCTTCTAAATTAAAATTCAGCCTCAGTAATGGATGTTTTGACTCCACTTGCCAAGTCCACTAGCAGGAAATGAGTGAAGACCTCTGGTTGGGAAAATCTTTCTGTGTGTTTCTTGCAAGTAAACTGTCATCACATTTAATTGAGATTTGAGAAATGGGTAGCAAAACAACAGTGAATGATGATATTTGCAAATTTGTTGAAGCCAAGCGAATTTTGCCTGGAGTATTCAGGCTCAAAAAATAAATATGAAGAAAATCAATGTTAGAGGAAAGAGTCTTTCTTGTTGTCCTGCTTATATTCTATGAATTAATATACACATATCTGATTCGGCTTGGAAGTTCCTGTCTTTTTGATCCTTTAAGGGAATCTGTCAAATTTGAAATGAGATGTAGATGTAAGATAAGATATAGCAGAAAAAATCTTTGAATTTATTGTACTGATCAAAGTAATGGCCAACCTGTATCTTCCCCTACTCAGCCTCTAATATAGAGTCTTTCTTTTCTAGGGAGTCATTTAAAATGCTTCCCAAGGGGTAGAGGAAGTTTTTCAATTTTTCTCACTTTCAACTGAGATATGGAGAAAATCATCAATACCCATTTCTGCCAGTAATTGACACTCACTGTTATCAATGAGCCTCCTGGAGCTCTGTCCTCCATGCATTCTTGTGCTTTTATAAAATTTAAGCATGTGAGGTCAGGGCAAAGTAACAAGATTTGAAAGAATGTGAGATAATAAAGGCTTTATTTTAGACATAGTCATCTCTAACATATATGCCTAGCAAACTGGGTTACAGAACAGTTCTCTCTATCCCAAATGTAACATGTTTAATTTAGATTTTTAGAGAAGTTATCATGCATTTAATATTAATCTCTTTTTAAGAAAACATTTTATATTTTCCAGATAACACAATATAATCTGTTTTGGCTTAATAATTACTTAAAATGAGACAAACTTTATTTCTATATAGCAGTTTATCTTTTTACATTTGCATGTATGTAGAGGATATGTACACATATAACATATGCATATGTAAAGGTTAAATTTGTCTCTAATTATTTTCTACTTCTGTTAAGTTTTTTATTATTTGTATTAATATTTATAATACTATTTGTATTAATATTAGATATGAAGCTTCAACAAATAGTGGGTTTTTTTTCCTGTGTCTAATTTGTTCTTGACTCCAATGGTAAATACAGAGGAAAAAAGAAGATAATCCTTGCCATAAATGACAACTGATCTAATTTTTTTCTTTCTTCCCAAGGTCTGTGGCTGGATTCTAGAAAGGAATACATAGATAATTTATTAAAATTTTCTTTGTGGTTCTATTCAAACTTTTTCAGCTTGTACATGGGGTATGTATCTTTATAAAATCAAAATATGTTTCCATCGAAAATTAAGTTTATTTACAATGTTGATATAAAAGGCCTTGAAATTTTAGTACAATTTTCAGCCATAGAGCTTTAAGAAATACTCCTAAATTTGTGCACTATATGAGGTATGTAGACTAGTCATTTCCCCTACCTTCAACAGAAACAGAAAAACCAAAAATGGATTTCAGGGGAAAAAAATGAAACAGAAATCTCATTTTTACATGTCAAAGTAATTTTTGGCCCCTGAAAATGCTTTGAAAATGGCCATAATTCTAACCTACTCCTATGTAAGAAAACAGAAGCAAAAGGAAAGGATAATAAAAATTTCAGTGTAGTATATTCTTTAAGTATTACCTCAGTTGTTTCCAATTCTTGCATGATTTCCCAGCAATTCTGCATTGCTTTTACCCTTATTCTTCTCTAATATGTTTCACATTGATTTTTTTTTTCTATTCTCTGCTGACTGCACAGTCTAAAAATGCTTTGACCTTAAAGTCAAGGTCAAGTTTGCATTCCTGGAGTAAACAAGAAAGAAAGATGGAGAAGAGGAGAACTTAAAACCATCTAACCAAGAAAAATAATGGAGCAAAAGTATGTCCTAAAAAAAATAAAATAAAACAATGTCTCTCTTCTGGGATTTCTTTTTCTTCTATATTTGGCATTCAAGGTGAGGAGAATTAATATAAGCTGCCAGTGAAAGGAGTGAAATTTTTCCCCAAGTAATATTTGAAAAGGAACTAGTCTAGCATTAAATATTCCTATCACTTTGTAGAATAATAGATATGATAGAATGAAATTTCCAACCATACTATTATGCACAGGTACTATACTAGAAAAACAAGAACTATACATTATGGCTGCAAGAAAAATTTAAATAAATTAGTGCCGGAAAATATGCTTAAAAAGTCATAAGTTTGAATAATCTTGTAGAATTGTTGCAAGCTTTATAAAGATTTCATCTCCATCTCAGGGCAAAACTACAGTAATTTGACAGTTAATCGCTTAAAAAGATAGTATTTCTTGAAATGTTCATAACTTTCCATTTATGACAAAGGCAGGAAAACAACCACACTCATAAAAAACATATTTCTTCTTTTTCTACCCTTGTCCGAAGCAGTTCTCACACAACAAAAACAAGGCATTTTTAAAGCTTCAGTATGATGCATGTAATGTGGACATGATTATCCAATGCAAAGTTGACTCAATTGAATATTTGGAAGGCCTACATTTTCATAAAGGCCCGCCACTGAAATACTGTATTTCTTTAGAGAGGCTTTTAATATAAAGTTAGGTCCATGAATAACCCTTTTCATAATCTGTGTCTTTATTACAATATGATATGATGTGATGTCATCCAGAAAGCAGTTTGAGTAACTGGTTTGCATTCACATGGACTGCCTAGTTCACCTTAGACACACCTATCCCACCATACAGTGTGTCATGGATCTCTATCTATTGAAAGCACATTTGCACTGACTGGATATCTACATATGGTTTTTGGTGCACAATATTGGTATCAGAATCCATTCCCTCTTCTTCCTTTTTTTTTTTTTAGCAGGATCTAATTTCGTCCAAACATTCACATATCCAGCTATAAGCATGGCCCTCAATTATAGGGTTAACCATAATGAGATATAATTAATTTTGGGGTGGGGGCAGGGCTCAGACATTGATTCAGGATGGGAATGAGATCCAACTCTGGACAAGGAGATGTTAGGAAAGGCTGTTAGGAAGATTCTAGAAAGAGAAAGAAGCATGAGAAGAGACTCTTCCTCTCCTGGATATTATTGCCCATAATATGCTGCTTAGAACTGACATAGCCTTCTGTCAGTCTGAAGATGAAACAAACTCAATGGCTAGTGGTGTGGAGAAAAGATTTTAAAAAGAGAGAGAGAGAGAGACAGAGAGAGAGAAACTTGATATCAACAAGGTAGAGTATCAACCAGCCCTGTCCATAGCCAAGTCCTACTTTACTTAGGACTTGGCTATGTGAAACATTATTATTATTGGTATTTAAGACATTTGGCATCTGGGTTTCTATTATTTGCAGCCAGTAACATGCTAACCAATTTCTCTTGGCTTCCTTCAATTGCTCCTACCTTCTGAGCTTATGCCTTTCAAAGAAGAGAAATTCCAAAGCTAATGGTTTACCCTCTTATTTAATATGAAACTTTCTGTCACAAACACAAGAAACAAGATAAATTTACAGAAAGTAAAACAAGATGACTTAACAATATGGAAACATTAATATCTGAAATGTATCTTGGAGGAGTTGCTTGCCATTTCTTGGCAATGTTTTCAGCCAGTGTAAGGCTGCTGAGTAAAGATGTGAAGAACAGAGCATTCAAATGACCATCATTTATGCAACATGAGCTCAGACAGATTATGACCAGTTAATTAAATTAGATTGGCATGCTGATGGGCAAACAAAATTCCAATTTCTCTCTACAACCTTTCTCAAACGTACTGTCAGGTTTTCTTCCCTACCACTCAGTGGCATCCCTAGGCAGTTTCCACAACTTTTTGCTTACATTCAGGTACTATAAAACTATTCAGAAACTAAAAAAGTCCGATCCAATTAAATACCAGAGCTTAAATGTCTCCTCCAATTCAAAGCTTCTTTCCTTCTCCCCAGCACAGGTTTGTTTGTGGACCTTTCCTTATTGTCAAATGCCTCTTTGCAGGAGAGGTATTCAAAATATCAAGGACTCATGCAGATAGCATTTCTCGTTGCTTGTAAAACTCTCTGGTTAATCTCTTGCAAGACCCTTAACTCCTGCTCCTAGAAAGTCCTTGGGATCCCTTTTTCCTAGCAAACATCACTCTTGTGTGAGGTACTCTCAAGATAACTTGTGCTATCTTGCATGGCATCACTTGTCTCACAGGAAAAGGAATATACTCTTCCCTGCCATGTTCTCGTGTCCTCAAACTGCAGGCACAGTTGCTCTCTGGCCTCGCTCTGCCACTCCGCACATCTTCAGCTCTCCTCATGCCTTCTGATTTCTCCTGAAAAGAATTGGGCACCAGTCTTGATGCTGCCCAAACTGTACAGCTTATGGCCAATAGCCATTAAACACATGAGGCTTTAAGACCTTGAAATCTGCCTGGTCCAAATCAAGATCTCAAAGACAATATACAAAAATTTTTAAATTATAAGATAGCTCACATAATATTTCCATTGGTTGGCTCTGTTCTAGAGCCTTGCAACTCAAAGAATGCTCCAAATCAGCAGCACTGGTATCACCCAGGAGCCTCTTAGAAATAAGGATGTATTTATTGCAGTGCTCAGAAGGGGCATTTTAACAAATCTCCAGGTACAGCTCTGATCTGGAGCAGGGCTACTTAATCTGAGGTCTGGGAACTCCATGCAGATCCTTAAATAGTATGTTATCAGTTTGTGACAAAATAAGTACAGAAATTAAGAGAACTCTTAGAAAATTGTATAGCACTAACATTACTACTATACAGTATGTATATGTGATCAGCGAAAATTTTTTTGTTTCATTTTTCTACAAACTCTTTTTTATTAAATTTTATCCAAGTATCAGTCCATTGTGAAGCATTACTCTACAGAACACATTTCAAACCCTACCAAAAAATTTCTCACACTTTATAAGATGGCATCTTCCTTGCTAGCAAGCATATCTATTCTCACTCTCTTTTCTCCAAAGGCATTTCCTACAATCTCTTTCCTTAACTTGACGTGAGTCACATAACTGCTTACCCTCCCACATCACTGCACTCTCTATTCCTACAGATTTCTTTTAAGGAATTATCCTCTAATAAAGTTCAGGATGTTAAATGTATTCTTTGAAGTGATAGTAGCTAACAAATGGGCCACATCTTAGCTCATTCTATGAGGTACATATCCAGTACCTCAACTGTCATTGAAAGAACTGTCCTTAGTTGCCCTCAATTTCAGATATCAGCCTAAATTCCAAAGCAATAGGAAAATTCCCATTTTACTTCCTATCAAGGCCAAGACTCCCAAATTCTTTGGGGAACTTATTTTAGGGTTGGCAATTTCTTTCTTTCTTTTTTTTTCTATTGAAACATTTTTCCAATTTCTCCAACTTGATTGAAATAGTCATGGCAATCAATCTCACTTTGAACATTTTAGTTGGAATAATTAATCTATAATCTTCCAAAATATTATATCTTATGCTTCTTCTAAAGTTTAAGAAAAATCTTTCAGTCATGCCCAACACATTCTATTAAGATACGGATATACTTTGTGCATAGCACGTGTTCCTGGCAAATGGGCATTTTAAACCTTGTTTTGGTCAATTTAATGTCCACAAGCAGTTCACCATTTAAAGCAATCTTATGGCTATTTTGTGAAACAAAGACTTCTTTGTTAAATGAAGAATCACTTCCAAACTGTCCATTGTAACCACATAAACACTGATTTCCATCTACCAACTTCATTTTAGGAAAAAAGTACCTGAGTTTTCATTTATATCTATTTTAATATTTTATTAATAGTTTTAATATTAGTAGAAACTGCATTCAAAAAACATTCCATAATTTCCTTATGCATTTTTTAGAACTTTGCTTCTTGCCATGACACTTTCAATAGATTCATAAGTATAAACAATTCAATTTTTAAAAATTCAGTGGCTATTTATTGAGTCTTTAATTTGTACTAGGCACTCTACTAAACCCAAAGGGTACAAAAACAAACAAAATATGGTTCTTCCCTAGTGGAACTCAGAGTCTGGTAGATGAGACAGACTTTCACACAGATGATACGGCACAATGCCAAGGACCGGAAGGAAGCATTATGTACAGATTTCGGTAAAAGTAAAGGGAGGGGCCCTTAGCTCTTAAGGAGATTCAGGTAAGGTTCCCTGAGGAAAACGATGCCTGAACTAGAAATAGATGCGGTCACAGTAAGATTCTCAGGTTAAAAAAAGTTAGAAAAACATTCAAGGAGAGGGTACTTGGAAGGCATGAAAGAGAGCCCAAAATTTTCAAACCTAAATAAGATAAACTGAGGCTGGCAAGCTGAGCAAGACCACGTGATAGAGACCCTGGCTTACATCCAGAGTGTGAGTGGAACTTAACTGGTGTCACAGGCCGTGGTAGTGCTTCAAACTCCTTACATAGTAGTTGTCAGTTCATTTCTTTTCTGGTCTAATTTTGCAATGATTTCCACAGAAGATCTTGAACATTAACCTTTTTTTGAGTTTAAGGTTATATTTAAAAGCCAAAGAGAATAGTAGTCTCAGTGAAACAAGCAATAAATAAAAGATAGAGGCAGGAATATTTTCTAGCTCATAATGATAATTACCTTAACAATTTTTTGGCACTTAACACTTTAGAGATCCTTTGTTAAGTAGTATTTCACTTTCTAGGGCAACTTTGTGACATACAGAGAGCAGATATCATTCTTCCTTTTATAGATTAGAAAATCGAAATCAAGATAGTTATATATGTAGTAAGTGGCAGAAGATGAAATTAAGATCAAGTCTTTAAAAAGCAAATTCTTTGCTTTTATTCTTTACCATGAGATGGTATCTATGCTAACGAAATTCCTTATTGAGTTTAAGAATGCTCATTGATAATGGATACTATAGGTAACATTAGCCTTCCACTCAGGTTAACCTATCACATAGGTACAGATTTTTTATATATTTGTCTAAATTATGTTTGCTATACTTTCTATGTAGATGATGCCATTGATAATAATTAAAAACTAATAATTTTTTGAGCACCAGGTAGTGACTGATTTTTAATTTTTCTTTCCCTTGTAAGTATTTTAATCTACAAATTTTTCTCTAAGAACCACTGTAGCTGCATCTCACAAATTTTGATATGTGGGAGTTTTTATTATCATTTAGTTCAAATTACTGTCTGATTTCTCTTGTATTTTTTTGATCCATGGATTATTTGGAAGTGTTTTATTTAATTTCCTAATATATGGAAGTTTCTTTGACATCATGCTATTATTGATTTCTAATTTAGTTAATGCTAGTCAGGGAAACATACTCCATACACTTTTAGTCATCTTAAGTTGATTTATATTAAGGTCCAGCATATGATCTAGGTAAATATGCCATGACTGCTGGAAAAAAATGTGTATTCTGCAACTATTGAGCATAGTGTTCTATATATAGTGATTAGGTTCAGGAGGTTGATGATATTGTTCAGATCTTCTGAATTTATATTCTCATTGAAGTTTTTTTTGTCAGATTATTCTAGCAATCACTGAGAAAAGACTTCTAAATTAACTGAAATAACAGATTTGTCCATTTCCTCCTATAGTTCTTTTATATTTTTACTTCATGTATTTTTCAGTTCTCTGCTTAGGTACTTGCACATCTAAGATTTGTATGCCTTACTGATAAATTGGCCCTTTTGTCATTTACAAACTCTTTTTGCCTCTGGTACTGCCCCTGATCTGAAAGTCCACTTTCTCAAATATTAATGTAGCCACACCAGCTTTCTTATGCTTTTAGCATAGATTCTCTTTATCATCCTTTTTATTTTCAGTCCATGCTATTACATGTGAAGGACATTTGTTGACTTCCAGGTTCTATTTAGGATATAGAGTTGGAAAGAGTGTTGCTTCCATCCTTACTACAATGATAACAATAACCATACTAAAGGACTCATGTATCGTTTCCAATGCTATACATTCAATTCCATATATATGGCTTCTTTCCCCTTCACCTGGAAGAACTACCTTTAGCATTTCTTATAGCTTACTTCTGCTGGTGACTAATTCTCAAACTTTTTGCTTTATGAAAATGTCTTGTAATATAGATCTGCTAAGCTAGAATTCCCCAAACCTTTGTCTACGTGAAAATGTCTTAATTTTACCTTTATTTTTGTATTATATTAGTTTTCTGTTGCTACCATAAAAAAATTTCCACAAACTTTGTGGCCTAAAACAGTAAAAATTTATTACTTTACAGTTCGGAAGTCTAACATGGGTCTTACAGGGCTAAAATCAAGGTATCAGCAGGGCTGCGTTTATTCTATAAGCTCTGGGAGAAAATTTATTTCATTTTTTTGAGCTTCTAGAGGCTACCTGCAATTCTTGGCTCATGACCATCTTCAAATCCAGCCATGTGCATCTCTCTGATCCTTCTTCCATTGTCGTATCTCCTTCTGACCACAGCTGGAAAAAAATTCTCTGCTTTTAAGGATTTTTTTATTATATGTGATTATATTTGGCCCACTCAGATAATTAAGAATAATCTACCCCCATCTCAAAGTGTGTAACATTAATCACATCTGCATAGTCTGTTTTGTCATGAAAGGTAACATGTTTACAGGTTCTGATGATTAGGCTATGGGAATTTTGGGAAAGGGGCATTATTCTGCCCACCACATTTTTTAATCTAAATATAAACTTCTGTATTTACAGATTTTTTTTCCCCTACTTGGTTCTACCTTCCTTGCACAGTGACAAGAAAAGGCACCCACGGGGAAAGCCGGGCCCATGATGAGTCTAACTTCTCAATGCTTGCAGTCCCCCACAAACTTTTAGTGCCTGAAAAACATCCTCTCTTGCATTTTGTTCAGTTTTATAGTTGTTTTTGGCAGGCGATCTAGATTGGTACAAATTACTCTGTCATAAGCAGAAATAAAAGTTGTCAAGATTAGTTTTTAAAAAATAATTGGCACCCTGATTTTTGGGTCAAAATAGGAATTCTTTTCTCTTACATTGTCACCTTTGGTTCAATTTACCCAAGCAATCTCTCCATTTTGTACCACTGACAGGAAATGCCTTAGATAAGTGTAGGTTGAGTATTAGTTTAAATATAAGAATTTCATAGCAGCAATATATGACACTTTTGCATAAATTTATCCAAACCCACCATCAAAATTATTGTTTTTTTGTGTTCCAAAAGAAAATATATTTTAATAAAAATCTCTATAAACAAATTTAGAGATAGTCTAATCGTTAGTTCACTCATCTATAATTTGTATTTTTATGTTGACAACCTAGCAAACTACCTTTTACGTCTTATTTTAAAGAAAAAAGAGAAATAAATAAAATGCAATGCCTACCTTTCTAAGAGTTTGTGCACAGATTTCATAATAAAAATCAACTATACAAAGTGGATTTAGCTAATTTACCAACACTATGCTACCTTCCCCAGGTAAATACTGTGACCTTTGACTCAAAATGAGTAAACACCTATTTTTCCTAAAGGATATTTTTAGGGGCTTTTATACAAACATGGCTGGGTTTCTGCTTTGGCCAAAGAACAGTCTTTGGAAACAAATCTTAGTACATATACTGGTTCCATTATCCAATATAACTTAGAATCTAACCTCCTTGAGCTTAAACTTTCACGTCTGTACTATTGGCCTAAACACAACTCCCCCGTATGGTTATTGTGTAGTTTAAATGAAATTATTTCTGCACCATGTCTGGCACACAATAGATATTTTTTAAGGGTTAACTCACTCTTTTATACCTTACCCAGTCCTCTTTATACCTCTACCCTCTTCGTGGCCACAGTCCCATAAAAGACATGGTTAAGATAGTGAACTTCAATCTGTTCTCTGTTGAGTCCTTGCATTCCTTTTAAGTAGTTCTTGGGCCACTGGGACTGAGAAATGACAGAATATAGAGATGCTGTTTAAACTTTTTATATCAAGAAACCTCAGTTAGTTTTTAGAGAATGTTCATAGACTAAAAGGAAATGGTATATTTGGCCTGAAGAGGGGTTAGTGAAATAACCTAATTTCAGACAAGGATCATAACTGAAGTTTTGGTTCAAATTTATTGTACTTTGGTATCTTTTTAATTAGATAATTTTAAGTTTATAGATTTTAGTCATCAGGAAAAAAAAAATTGCAACATATTCTGTTTAGAGCCAAGGCATGCTGCTGACACATTCAAAAAGTCCTGAACCTTTATAAATAAATACTGCCAGTGTTTATTTCAAAACATCTGAGAATAAGGGAAACACAGTGACTCTCTGAATGTTTCAATTTGGAACTGTTTTTGCTGATTCATCATTATCTGTGTGCATCCCTTCTGAGAAACAATGGAGTGTGTTCAGTACCTGCCAAATATGCAGATATGAATAATTCTGGAAGGGGAATCACATTATAAAACTTATTTTTTTCCTACTTAAAACACAGCCAAAAAGTCTAGAAAAAAATAATTTTTTTCTAGAACTTAGTATAGTGACTTTTATTCTTAGTGCTCACATAAATAACTTTTTCAAAGAGAAAACTTATTTAAATGAATCTTGCTTCATTTCTATTTAGAGAGAAAAGTTTTGTTTTTTTTTAAAGTTACTAAAAGTATGAATTGGGTTTATAAGATTAATTATTTCTCTCTACTTCATTGATACTAATTTAGTGATTTTCACCAAGTAAATGGAGGTGATGATTTTGAATTCATGCTCTAAATGGCTGGATATACCTTGGACAAGAGAAGAGGAAAAATAGAAAAAAGTGTTTCTGTTAATTATTATTTCTCAGATTATTGAAGTTGGAAAGTTTGTCCATAATTCATAATTTAAAATGTTTTTAAATGTAAGCATTTGTGTATAGTCTCACGAATATTTTCAGTATTACTACTCAGTGCTTAATCAATATTATATCCAAGTCCAGGACTAACAGAAAAAATCCCTCCACACACCCTGAATTTTTTCCTCTTAACTAAGCGCTACAAAGGTATATGTACTTCTCTCTGGGAGTGAGACTTGAAACAGTTTGTGCAACTCTCTCATTTTCTTCATTCAATCCAGTCTTTCCACAAACATTTAATATCAGTTAATATGTGATATCAGACCCTGGGGATGGAGAATGAGATGTAATCATTATCATCAAGATTGTCATTATCTAGCATACAGAGATAGACATGTAAAGAAATAAGTTAAATGTACATGATAAATACACAAGACCCAAAGGAGAGGCATTTTTTTTAGTACAATTATCAACTCTAAATGGAGTAGGCAGCAGTTTTATTCTCAATTACTTTTAAAATATCATTCATCATATTCTCAAAAAGATAATGAGTTAGAAATAATTTTAAAATAATTTTTAAAATACTGTAACAAACAGATTAAATTTTAATGCTAGCTCATAACCTAAAATCAAATTATTTATTAGCACTATTTTATGCAAATCTCCTATTCTTCTATTCTTCTGGAAAGTCAGGTGATGGCTATCCAAATGCCATTTGGGCTCTTATATAGATATGTTAGAATATAGATACATTAGAAGTCACCTGTAACTTAAGATTTGAGCATTTTACTACAATAAATTATACTTTAGTAAAGGACTATTAAATACAAAATGATACCCTCTGTTAATGTCTTGTTAAAGTGTCTGGCAACTGCAAAACTCCTAGTTGTTCTTAAGGAGTATAACTTTTATATTTGAGAATATCTCAAAACATCACAACAAAATGTGACAAAAATTTTAATCGAAGAACATAAAATTTCTCCATGTCAGGCCAATTGAATGACCTAACTAAAAAGGCTCGACTATAGCTACCTCCTCTTTGAAAATAGATAGTTCAAAACTAGAAAAATAATTAGTGTAAACATCAAGATAAATATTAGTTTAACTGTTCAATTTAAACTTTAACTAAATTTACAGATAAACTGGTCTTGTTCCCAGTCAGAAAAAAAATGAGCTAATTTCAAATATGTTAAGAAAAGTGACCTAAGATGTTGAAGAAGACAAATATTTGAGCCTTGCACAGTAATCTGAAGAGACCAGCGATGGCGCTCAGATGTGGCCATAAAGGACTCAGGAGAAGAGAATGATGACCAGTATACAGTTCTTCAAGCTTATCACTTTGCGTGAAAGGGGATTTGTTTGAAGTAAGGGGCTGTATTATTTATGAGCAGAAGTTAAGATTTGGCTGGACTGTCAGTAACCTTAAAAAAACATGAATGAAGGGCTGGGGACAAGGTGGTTTTATCTCCTCTATTAGATAAACATTACCATCAGATATGGCAGTCTGTGTAACACCCCAGGGCAATTCTTACAGGTCTAGTCTAAGAGCAAGCTAGGCAGTTCAGTCAAAGGAATGATAGAAAATGACTAAGACTTGGGCAATGGAATATGCAGCCAAGAACCCCACTTCTGTATCTTTCCTGGGCCATACACTTCCATGCCACCATGTTTTTTCTTCATAGTCACACTGCAGCACAGCAGTCTGTTCCCCCTGCTGTTACAGCAAAAATAACCTGATGGAGATTCAGAGGAAGCCAAAGGGCCTCAGTCTCTCTCCCAAGAGGGATCTGGGAGTAAAGCCAAAAAGAAAAGGACAGTGGAGTTCACATGACATGTGGGTAGCCACCACCTGACTTTCTAGAGAGAAAATTAGGAGATTCAGAATTAAGTCCCCAGATTGGAGAGAATAAAGTGGAGAAAAAATGAGCAAGAGCTGGGGTAAAGAACCGACAGAAAACCCTGCAGATAAACATCCTGGCCCAGAACTCAAAAGTAAGGAATATGATTCAAGGTATCCAGAGGCTAGCACATCAGCATGAGTGCGATTGAAAGAAACCATGATCCAAAAAGGAAGCCTGCCCTTACTGTGTGCTGACTGCCCAAGGATTCCTTCAGGATCATTTCACATGATCCATCCTCAAATCCCACACCACCTATATCAGCAACAAGTGAAAAATTGACTCCGGCCTCTGCTGCTGACTCTACATTGAACAGCTTTAAAAGATCACTCTCTGCTCTAGCTTTCACATTCCCTCTACTGAAATGCTCTTCCCCCAAATATCCATGTGGTTCATTCCTTCACTTCCTTGAGTTTCTGCTCAAATGTCACATTCCTGAGAAATTCTGCCTTTACCAACTCTACAAAAAATTGCAAAGCCCCTGACTCTCCCTAAATACACATTTTGCACTCTTACTCCCTAAATACACATTTTGATCTCCCTTACTCTGCTTCACTGTTTCCGTAGCCCTTATCACATTTTAATATACTATAGTTTACTTAGTTAATTGTCTCGTTTATCTTCTTTCTCCCTCCACTAGAATGTAATCCCTATCTGCTTTTTTCACTGATGTTCTCTTAGCCCCTGTAACTGTACCTGGGACACAGTTGATATTCACCAAAGACTTGCTGAACTATTTGATGAGTAAATGAAGAATGCCATAGACTATCAGCTCTGAAGTTACGGGGGCTAAAATACATTCATCTTAGAATTCCTTGCAATTAATGCCAGATTTGCACATACTAGACTCTCAACAAATGCTTGTAAAATGAATGAACATATGGAAATTTTAATTCCAAGTTGAAAGAGCTGAATTTGTATCTTAGATTGGAGTGTGATTCATTGAGGATAGGTGGTGAATCAAAGGAAAGAGGATATGATATAATAATAATAGCAGTAGTATTCATAGTGATAATAATAATGGCCAGAGGTAATATCTGTCAAGCATGTCGTTTGCTATACTATGGTATGTCCTCACAATCACCCTGCAAGAGAAGTTTTATTATCTTAATCTTTATAGATGAAGGTTTTAGGGCTCAGAATGTTTTAATAACCATCTGACATTGCAGGGATAGTAAAGACACCTGGTATTCAAAACTGGAACCAACTGGACTAACCCTAAAACCAAGGCACCATTCTGCATAATGCACATTGTGCTCAGCTACAGAAACTAAACAATGTTTTTCCTCCCATCACAGGTGTGCTGATACGGGAGAAATAACAATGCAGGCAGCTTTGACCACCTGGTTCTAAAGCCTCGTATGAAAATGCTACCATTCTTAAAGATAAAATAAAATAAACACTGAATTGAGAATTGAGGGGAGTTGGACTCCTTGTGGCAATTCAAGTATCTAGGAAGGTTTCAAAAGGGTTTAAGAGATGTGAAAGGGAAAAAGCAGCAAATCACCAGAAACAAAAAAAAAAAAAATAGAATGAGCCCCATGGAGAACAACATAAGCTGAAATGCAATCTTTGCACTACATATTAATTTATTCATTCACCTAATAAATATACTATAATCTCTAAGTTCAAGGTGTTTTTCTGAGCAATGAACATACAGCAAAACAGTAAGAAAATTCCTTCCCTCATGGAGCTTCCATTCAAGTAGGGGACAAACTAAAATTTAGGTGAACTATATTAGATGAGGTTAATGCTAAGTAACCTCTTAGAAAGAGAGGAGAAAGAGGTTGGGAGTATTGGGGGTTGTAATTTAACAGTGGGTTATTTTAATACTATTTGAAGTTATCAAAGGAATTGGTACATTTAGGGCAAAATTGCCAGATTTTTATAAAACAATTCAATTCTAAGTTCTGTTTGGCTGCATAAGATTTTCTCATTCTTCAATCGAAGCTGGCAGTTCAAGAGGGCGACGTGCTCACTGTCTCTGTACTTGAGACTCTGCTGATTGCTCTGAGCTGAGAATAAGGGCAGAGCTCCAGCCAATTTCTCAAGTAGTAAGAATCTTGAAAAAAGATATTTAAAAAAATATTATGCCCCACGGTGTCCTGACGGTTGGTGAGGAATAGCAGCGCCTTCCTAGGCCAGCCAAAACTCTAGCCTGACCACCAAGTGTCATTGTAGTTACAGAACTCAGACCTGGGTCAGGAAAGGAAGAAAAGAAGTGGAATAAAATACAAAGATCATGAACAAAGAGCTTCATCATACTTGATAGGTCACTTCTAGAGAATTATGCGATTAAGGAACTTGGTTGGACAAGGAGAGTAGCCGATGCATAAGGACTTCAGAAAAACATCTTGTGCAGGGCTTTAAAATTACTTAGGAGCCTAATAAAAATTGACATCTATATAGACACTATCTCATGGTTGAGAAGCTTAAAGACTCAAAAGCCTGTAAACAAATGAAAATAAATTGCTTGCAATTCATACTGGGAGGAGTTCTCAGGGCTGGCATCTGAAGAGCTTTGATTTAGCACAAGAGCTTGATGACTAAGCTATTACATTGGGATAAATAGATTGGGAATGAAATGTGCAAATGAATCAACCTGGCAGGAGTTGTTGGAAAGGTAGGGAACTTTATACCACGGAGTCGTTTATATTCAGATTTACAAAAGGGCTGCTTCTGAACATCTGCTTTTCAGAATACAAAGCGGTGTAATGTTGGCTGGAAAGCCAGGAAGAAGCCACACTCATGACTGGCTGATAAGCGTGGCCAGTGCAGGAGGAAAGAAAAACTCTAAGTTAGATCAGACGAATTGATGATTAAAATGAAACAATCTACAAACACTTAAAAGATATAAACACCAACTAGAGTGTAAAATTGTTCATCCTGATACCCTAAGGCAGAGTAATAAAAAAGAATTAAAGAAAAGATAATTAGAGCTAAATTCTTTCTTTTAAAAATCATGAACTCAATTGGTCATTTAGACTAAGAAATGATTCTGTTATACTTCATATTCTTATTTCAAGACCCTGCTCAAATATCACCATGTTTTTTGGCTTTCTTTCACTTATCTCCCATACCATCAAGGCAGAATTAATTACTCCCTCAATTATCTTTCCAGGGCATTTAAAAATTCTTCTATTGTAACACTAACCACACTGTTATTTTAGCTGTTTTTATCTCTATTCATAGGATAGGAGCTTCTTAAGGACTGGGTTTATGTCTTATTATATTTTGTACCTCCAACACCTAGAATATTGACTAGTATATTAAATGTTTAATGAATTGTATGT
>NW_011888795.1:14635795-14655289 GCF_000151845.1 Pteropus vampyrus
AAGGAGAGTAGCCGATGCATAAGGACTTCAGAAAAACATCTTGTGCAGGGCTTTAAAATTACTTAGGAGCCTAATAAAAATTGACATCTATATAGACACTATCTCATGGTTGAAAAGCTTAAAGACTCAAAAGCCTGTAAACAAATGAAAATAAATTGCTTGCAATTCATACTGGGAGGAGTTCTCAGGGCTGGCATCTGAAGAGCTTTGATTTAGCACAAGAGCTTGATGACTAAGCTATTACATTGGGATAAATAGATTGGGAATGAAATGTGCAAATGAATCAACCTGGCAGGAGTTGTTGGAAAGGTAGGGAACTTTATACCACGGAGTCGTTTATATTCAGATTTACAAAAGGGCTGCTTCTGAACATCTGCTTTTCAGAATACAAAGCGGTGTAATGTTGGCTGGAAAGCCAGGAAGAAGCCACACTCATGACTGGCTGATAAGCGTGGCCAGTGCAGGAGGAAAGAAAAACTCTAAGTTAGATCAGACGAATTGATGATTAAAATGAAACAATCTACAAACACTTAAAAGATATAAACACCAACTAGAGTGTAAAATTGTTCATCCTGATACCCTAAGGCAGAGTAATAAAAAAGAATTAAAGAAAAGATAATTAGAGCTAAATTCTTTCTTTTAAAAATCATGAACTCAATTGGTCATTTAGACTAAGAAATGATTCTGTTATACTTCATATTCTTATTTCAAGACCCTGCTCAAATATCACCATGTTTTTTGGCTTTCTTTCACTTATCTCCCATACCATCAAGGCAGAATTAATTACTCCCTCAATTATCTTTCCAGGGCATTTAAAAATTCTTCTATTGTAACACTAACCACACTGTTATTTTAGCTGTTTTTATCTCTATTCATAGGATAGGAGCTTCTTAAGGACTGGGTTTATGTCTTATTATATTTTGTACCTCCAACACCTAGAATATTGACTAGTATATTAAATGTTTAATGAATTGTATGTCACCTTAATATGTTCACTTGGGATATAATTACTAAAGTTATCATTTGTTGTCTTTGATAAGGCTACACTGTGTTAAAAAGAAAATAAATAAGTATCTCATGTACTGATATGAAAAGATTGCCAAGGTGTCCATTTTCAGTTAAAAAAAAAAAAAGACAAGGTGCCAAACAACGTGTATAGCTTGCTATTTTACATGCAGAATGAGAGGAAAAACAGGGTAGATTTATATGCTATTATTTTCACAAATAAAACCTGTAAGTATACTTAAAAAGCTAATTATTGATTACGTAGGTGGGTGGGGTAATGGGACAAGAGGGGATGGTATGATAGGGACAGTGACAAAAGCAAAATTTTTCACTGTATACATTTTTCGTATTGCTTTGACTTTTAAAACATTCATTTATTTTGTATCACCTATTCAAAACCTTCTAATATTTTTAAACTAATCACATGGAGAGTTAAAATAACAGCAATAACGATGACAAAGAAGCTGTGTAAGACTCCATAGTTAATTAGTATAAACAGAAAGGTACTGCTGTGTATTGGTTTGTTTGTTTTAACAAATGAACTCAATTCCCGTTATGGACTAAGTTGTTGAAGAAATGAAAGGGCACTTTTATTTTCTCATGCAAGTTATGATCATCAAAATTCTTTTGAGAAGCTCACTGGATAAAGATGACTGCTTCACTCTGTTTCTGCTAATTACACTACTAAGGGTAGCATGCCTGAAGGATGCTCCATCTGTCACATTGAACCCAAGACAATTCCTTAACATATTGTTAGAAAATCAATATTTTAAATAATGAGATTTAGCTTGTCCTTGAAGTAGTACTGGGTACTAAAATAGATCTATATGAAGTTTTCATTTGTCTAAACTAATTAGTGATTGTTTCCCTGACTGATTACTTTTAAGCAAGAAAAAAAAATACACACACACACACACACACACACACACACATACATCTTGAGTGGAACTCGAAAAAGCATAATTTTCAAGAATTTATAAAACATAACTCATACAACTATAAAATAAGCATGTGTTAAAATGTTATTCAACTCGTAAATGAGAGAACCAGCTTGACAGTAAAAATGGTGCATGGGAGAAAAATAAAAGTTTGGATAAGATGGAGTTAGAAAGAGAACTGGTTAACAGATCTTATATAGAAAACCATAATCTTTGGGGTTATCATTTTTACCAGGCATAAATTATTTACATCTCTACCAGATAAAAATCTACCAATGAACATGCAACTTTATAGAAAATGAACTTGTAATCAAAAGTTAGATATAATCAAACACAGGTATATTCCCTAGAATAATCAAATAATCTTTGGGCAGACCTGTTAAACAAAGCCCTTATATGACATTGAAAGGGCACACCATCCTCTCTGTGCTTTACTTCCAAATTAGGCAATGTTTCTTAAAATATGTTAGTGAAAGTAAAAGTTACTGAAAGAATGGTGTGAGCTAAAGCTCCTCTCTTAACCATCAGGCCTGCAGTGAGGAAACAATTCAGAGATGGGGAACAATTCGGATATTTTAAGATGAAGACCTTTTCTAATATGTTTTTTCTACACAATAAGCTAAAAGAAATAAAAAAATTATTAATTAATATATTTTGCAACTAATACGATGAGGATGAGGACAAGGTTGATATCACTAATAGAGATAATCAATTTGACTTTATCCAGTGGTAAAATGCATCAATAATCTGACATTTATTGAGTTGAGGAAACATCCTAATTTGGAAAATTACATGAACGGTAGAAGACCATTTTATATTTACATAAACTGAGGATGCAGTTTTAATATAGGCAAATATCTCAACAAACCAACCTTGTCTCTCCTTATTCATTAGAAAGCTCAAAGAAAATTGTATAGCCTAGTTTCTCCTAAGTAAATCATAGGTTTGATCATCAGAAGACATATTTTTGATCCAGTCAACACAGCTAGTCAGTTCTTTTTAAATTTCAAGCAAAATGATTGTGCAGTAAATAGCAAAGCTCAGCCAGAAGTCTTCAGGAAAAATAAAGGACCATAGAGAAACCAAGAATATGGAGTTCATGTTGACAAAAAGGTAATTTTTCAAAGAACGATGCAATCTATATTTTTCTAGAAACTAACAAAGATATAATCTCAAGTATCAGTAAATAAAACTGGCTAATTTTTATAATAATAGTCTAGGAAAATTGTTAGAAATCATTAAATGGGCAATTCATAATTAACTTTTTCATGCTGGAAACCCATGGGCTAAACCCAGAATAAGAACAATCCTATTTATCTTTATCTAAGACACTATAATTTTTTGCATCCTTTTCTTTTTGCTTTACATAATGTTATAAAGAATTTTAAGTTAGAAAGTTTACAATTGGCATAAGTGTTTTTATATGTCCTCATAGGAATATCAGAGGTGCTTTTTATATAAGATATTTGCCTTAAAAAAAAAAAAAAAGCAGCTGGTTATCCATATATTTCTTTATAATGGCCAAATTGATGGGTTGGAAAGGAAAAAAAATGTTAAGAGAAGCACAGGAAATTTGAATTATTTGAAAACTCTACGGTTACTCTAGAAAAGAAACCCGGCCCCAATAGAAGTGGCTCCAATACTACTTACTATTTATTTTCCTATCCATTAAAAGTTGAGGTACTATTTGGGAAAAAATAGAAACTGGAAAAAAGACCACTTAACATCTTCAAAGTACTGTTGACATCATTCTTTATTATTCTCTGTGCCTGAGGCAGACTTTTTCTTTGTTCTTTTCTCAATTGGTCTCTTAATAAAGCCTGAGGAGGAGAGACTTTACTTTCTCATGAAGATAAGGCTACTAATTAACTAGATTTGCCAACTAAGACTGGGAAAGTAAAGTATTAAGTAGGGGTCAAACTCAGATAATACAAAGTCATAAGTGGCACAACAATGCAGGGAACTTTCAATGTTAAAACTACCTTTTGTGCTTTAACAAATCTGTGAGTAAAGCACCAAGATTGTTTTAACAACCGATTACCAGCAATTGAAACCTAGGTTTTGGGGTCTTCTTATGGTATATGGTAGAACACATTTTTATTTACTTATTAATTCTTGAAAAAGTCTCAGTATCTGGTCTTTCTTTAAAAACAAACAAGCAAAAAAAAAAAAAAAAAAACAACAACTACAACAAAAAACTGTCTTCAGAAACACTACAAAGGACAAAGGACCTAGAAATGCTATATACTGATTCTGGGAAGAGGGATATCTCCTCTTGCACTGATCTGACTGAGTGAAGAAAACTTTTGGGGAGGTACATAATGGTTTGTGATAAAGTGAAAATAGAAAAAGAAAAACTCTCCATGAGAACTTCTATATAATATTACATAAAGGAAAAAAGAAAAGGATGCAAAGGAGCAGATCGGGCTGAAAGCTGCCTCTGGCAGATTCCCATTGCCTAAGAGGCAGCCAGTAGCTCAAAAGCTATCAAGGAAGTCCAAAAAAGAAAGAGAAAAGGCGAGTTTCAGTAGGGAACTGGAAAGGAGAAAGTGTAGAATTTCATCGGAAAAGAAGATATAAAACATAGCAAAGTTTTCATGTATAATGGAGGATTCCTACATGCAAATGAGTACATTAAAACTAAGAAGTGGTATTCAAATGGCAAGCCACTAGTAGAGGAAAATAGTTTTGTGGTCATGCAAACAAAGTTCTCAAATTTAGATTGTGACCTTGAAGATGAGAAATTGAAAATGTTCTAGCCCAGTAGAAGTTTAAAATCACATTATATATGTCACGAGAAAGAAATGATTCCCAAATATATAAGGGAATTGATGTATTCTTTGAACTCCCAGGCAGGGTAATTTTATCATTCTTAGCTTAGTCTTCACCTATGAAATTTCATTACTGTATCTTGTTTAATGGTCCAGTACACTACATGTTCAGTTAGAGGCAATGTGGTTTGGTTGTCAAGTCAAAGAAATAAAGACAGGGGTCAGATTCTTGTTCTGACTCTACCTTTTAAAGAACCAAAGGAAACCAAATCTTAAACACTTAACTTCTTTTCCAAATTGTAATCTCCAGTTTCCATAAATGGTCCATATTTTAAACAAGTATTTTGAATCCTCAAATTGAAAGAATTTAAGCAAAGAGAAAAAACATTAAAATTGTTTTTGGAATCACTAAGGTTTACTAAAGGGAAAAACTATGACAAATGCATGAGCAAAGATTCTAAAACAAAATGAGAGTAAGTTCTTTTGCCTTATCAAATTGTTAATCAATCTTCGAAAAACTGAGATTTCATAGTTCTTTAAATGGAAAGAAGAATCTTGTATACTCTGGTACAAATTCTACTCATGTTTTTTGAGAAAGAGGAAAAAGGATTTATTCTGGCATATTGGCTTTTCATATTTAACTCTTCTTAAATCTGAAAGAGGCCTTTGAGAGAAGTGCTGTTGTGTACCAGGAGGCTGGAATTTGCCTGCTGTGAGGAATTACATGGGTGTGGGAATAATTTGTGAAAGAAGAAAATATATGTAATTAAGTATATTCAAAAATCAATCGAGTTTTTCAGGTTCCTTCAGTTTTGGGATAGAAGAGAAATATTTTTTATTGATTGCAGTTGTAAATTAAATAATGTTTTATCTAAATAGAAAGATTGACTTTGAAAAAAGAAGAAGAGTTGGAGGAGGAATGGGGGTGGTATATGTAGGAGGAGCGAAAGAAACAGGAAGAAGGATACAAAGGTTTTTATTTTCAAAAGAGACCATGTGATTGAATTTCAATTTTCTTTTCCTAATCTGATTTTTGTTGACATTGATGTAACCAGAGGGTGAGAGCATGTAATTTAAACATTGTTAATGAAGTCTATCAATATCGTCCTTTCATAAATCAGCCATGGTTGACGGGGAAAACTGTGGCATGCAGTTATATCTGAAATGCACACAAATTTGGTCCCTGCAAAGGAGAAAGGAAACTAAAATTTATAGAGCACTTACTCGGGATGAGGTCCTTTTCACAGGTGACAGCATTACCCTTATACTAACATTATGATGCAGTGATTTTTGGCCTTGTTTTAAAGAAGATACAGAGATTCAGAGATGGTGATTGTCTGTATTACCAGACACATTCAGCAAGAGTACTCTGTGCATCTGTAACTGTAACTTGATAACATTTTCATGGCCAAGTAGAGGCAGAGCTACAATGCAAACACAGTTTGGCTGGAAACCTGAGCTTCCTCTCTTTTGCTGACCATCTGCTGCTTCTATGGACCTGACTTGCCTCTTGTGGGCACTTGACTTCTTCCAAGGTTTGGTAAGGTCAGCCTCCACCACTGGACACATAATCAAAAAAAAAAAAAATTATAACATAAAAATACCAAAATTCTTATAAAATACAGAAGTCTTTCATGTGAAGGAGGCATGCTTAGGGTCCTTGGTTCTCAACACTTGCCTGTACTGATAGAAATGCCTACCTACCAGGATACTCACTTTTTATTCTGACACATATAAAGCTCTCATTACACTGAAGGTAAATTTTTCAAGTCAGACAGAACTAGTCCTGTGAACCATAAAGCCTTCTATAGTTCAGCATTTTTCAAATACTCTAAGTAATATATGATTACAATCCTTAGTGTCCCCCTGTCAAACTGTCACTCAAATAGCTTAGTATAAGCCACTGCAATGGTCTTTTCTGTCATGCTCATTTTATTACTCGTCCTTTTTTTATTCCAAATTAATTTAATCTGCTTATACTTCTTATAAATTTGGAAGAGTATAGGTCACTCTTTTACTCAAAATCAAATGAAAAAACCAATGTATCTCATCAGGGATGGTCCATTGTGAAAGATCCAAGAGAATCTGGATGAAATATGAATATTTCTGAAAAACAATAAGAAAAAACATTGATCCTATACTAATATACAGGTCTTGTGGAGAAATATAATTTTTTTTTTAATAAGAGGTCATTTATCCACCCTCCCCTCCAAAATTAAAAAAAATAAAATCTATGGCTTCTTTTACTTCAAAACCAGAATGATGGCTGCTTCATAGAAGGAATTGGGTTCAATCTCTCTCACTTAACATCTCCACCCATCAGTAGCACCCAGACTTGAAGTATCAGCATCACTGCGGAGTTGATAGAAAGTCCAGAATCTCATACTGCCCCCGTCATAGATCTGCTGAGTCAGAATGTGCATATTACAAATGCCTCTCCCAAAAGATGATTCATACACACATTCATATTCATACATTGATCTATCAAACCCTGTCACAGCATAAAAATAGTCCTTTTCTTGGATAATATACTAGAAATAATTTCACTAAAAAAAATAATATAATAGTAGAACTAAGAATAGAATAATAATATAAATAATGATTTTACTAAAATAATCATTAAAAAATAAAATAGGGATGATTTTAAATTTATTATTTTCAAAATAAGCTATATAATTGATTTCGATTTTTTTTCTTAAACTGTTTTGTCAACATTGATATGACCAAAGGTTCAGTGAATGCTTTTCTCCATGAGTAAATAGACATAATGTTACCTATTCCACAGGGTCCTGGTGAGGATTAAGTTAAGACAATGTGTGAACAGTGCCTGGCATGTGGCAGGAAGTCGAAAAGTAGTAGGCACTATTAGTAATCATCATTACTAATTTTTGTATCAAAGCCTAGTAGATTAACTGGCCAATTTATCTGGCCTCCAAATCAGCTTGACTTTCTCCTCTGCCCTTTTAGAGATGTGCAGATCTATAACCACAACATTTGGTTTCATATTCCTTAAATTTCTAGATATGTAAATAATGAGTCTAGATAAATAAAATTCTTCAAATATGCTGGACATAAAACACTGATTCTTCATTCTCCTGTGACTCAGAAATAAACAATGCAATATTCACTAGCACAATTATAATTAAAACAGGAAATGCTTCAGTTGGACTTCTTCTCATGACAAAGATTATCATCGGGTTACCATTCCCTTAGCATTCTCCCTCATATGAAAAACCCACCACAATCTTATATCTGTCAACACAGTTGCCATTTCAATCCTAGCATCAGAACAGAGAGCTGCGTAATTATTACCATGCCATATTAGCATTTTTGGGTCCCCTCGATACTAATGGGTTACAAAAGGTGACACGTGTATGGATTTTGTCAAGTTGTCACACTGCACAAAAACATAGTCTCAATCCCACAGCTGTAATATCCACCTAATGATACACTCATGTCACCGAAGTACATAAATAGCATTCTGCTGCATGTTAAGACTTCCTTTGCAATAGGATGAGCTCAGGGGGATGTATGTGAATGAGTGATCACATGTCATATGAGATGATTAAAAATGAGTAGGTCCCTTTTAGAGATTAGTGGTTGTTAAATTATTTCATTCACTTGCTATTCATGATGAATAATAAATCACTCTCACTGTCTGCTGTTCTGTTCATTTATTACATAAGTATGTTTAGAAGCTAATTACTCTGAGATAGCCTTCCCAGAAAGAAGAGAATGAGGGGATAAGGAATTTTAGCTCTGACTGCAATTATTATTATTTTTTATTAATATATTTTTTTTTATGTTGAGCCTGACAATGAGCCAGATTTTTTTCAGGATTACCCATGGTTACATCCATTGCCCAGTGTTTTTTTTTTTTTTCGTTTGTTTGTTTTTTCAGACTTCTGTTTAAAATATCCTAGTGTTTGAAAGGCTGTTGGAGAGTCTTTAAAGATCTAAAAGTCCATTAATCTAAACTAGTACTTCCTAGAACTATAAAATTTCGGCCTCTATATGGTAGGTGTATGGAAGACTTGTTTCCTTTTTGGGCATCTGTTAAAGTTTTCATAGATTGTACAACAAACACACTCAGCCTCTTCCCTCTAAGAATGCAATTAATAAATTCCTTCAGCCAGTGTTTCTTGAGTGCCTACTACATGCTCAACATTGTAATAAGAGATTGTAGAAAAAAGACTATAAGTCATGTTCTTGGATCTGAAAGAGCTTAAAATCAAATTAAGGAAACAATTAATAGTCATCAAATGACAAAAGTTTCAATAATTATCTATTGTTCATGAACCTTGGGCCATGCACTGTGTTAGGCACTTTTGCAAATATTATGTCATCTAACTTAAGCATAACGATACTTTGGGGTGAGTCTTATTACCATTTTACAGATGAAAAATTAAACCTCAGAGATGAGACTTGCTTTGTTCAAACAGCTGTTCAGTAGAAGAACTGAGACCAAAACCCCTCTGAACTCTAAGCCCAGTATACTTTCCCAAATCCCATATGTTCCAAATACAATATGTGAGATAATTAAGTGCTAATTTGTATGTCAAAAAGACTGAGTTTTGTAGTTCAGAGAAAAGGGCCCAGAGTTTTCAAATAAGCCTTTATAAATATAGGGCCTTCACTGAGTGAGGCTTTAAAAGATGAAAAAAGAGGCAGAGGAAAAAGAGAACAGAACCAAAGCCCAGAGATAAAGATAAGGATCTAATCCAAATTGAATTTGAGTAGACAACATAAATTGGGAGATCAGGGGGTGGGATGACTAATTGGTTAGGTTTCCCAGGCAAATGGAACAGATTTTGAAGGATCTAGAAAATTAAGCAAGGAGCTATTAGAGGCCACACAATAGGAAAGAAAGCTACTGGAGGATATTCTTTCCTTGACCAAATTTCAGTCATGTTCCTCTGAGCTGCCTTCTCAACTAGGCCTCAAACTTGGCTGATGGGAACTATAAACTCTCAGGACAAATAATTTTGTGCACCCTACACAATAAGAGACTTAAACACACTCCAGCATGGCTTCCATCAGCCCAAGGTCAGGTTCCTAGGATGACCCCAGTCCCCTTAAAATGCCTGAATGAGAAAATTCAACATAGCCACAAGAATTTTCTGTTTGTTCTAGTTAAAACCTGACTATAGTCCCCTAATCTCCCTCTTCTTAGAGTGTTTTCTTTAGAAAACTTGCAATTATAAACCCTTACTCTGTCACTTTGAGATGTGTTTTCTATAACCCAGGAATATCTTCCTCAAGGGGCCATCCTTTTGAAATGTAACGATGAAGGAAGGTAGGGTCCCTGTTGCCCATTCTCTGTGGGAGGGTGGGAGCCTAACATTGATAACCGCCAGGGAGCAAATACAGACGGCCTAATCACAGTGACCAACATCCGCCTCCTCTCTCAGTGTCTTTTAGGACTCGTCCTTTAGCACATTCCAGTGTTTAAAAAGTCTCTCATCTTTTGTTTCACCGGAGCTGAGTTTAGTTTGTATTGGAGTCTCTCTATACTACTGAAGTAGCCTGAAGAAAATCTGTCTTGTCATCTTTAACAAACATCCAGTTCTATCTCTCTTTCACAGTATTGGTCAAAAGAATGGCAATAAAAGCAATGTTCAGCTTAGCAGCAAGAAGCAGAATGACTTATTTTTGCCCTTATAATCCTTCAGTGGATCTTTATCACCTACAGGTGAAAGCCCAAAGAATTAAGCATGGCACTCAAGGTCCTTTAGGTCCTGGCTCTTGCCTGCCATTCCAGTCTCCGAATGGAGTTTCAGGGCTCCCCAACCAATACCCAGGGCTATACTTAACTATAATGTAAGCTTGCCCTTCCTAAAAGAGACCATACTTGTTTCTCACCTTCATAATTTTTCAAAGGCTACATATTCCCTTTGCCTTAGAATAGTAAGGAAAATAGGCAGCATGCATTGAGCACTTAAGGTGTGGTAGGCTCCATCCTAAGAAATTTATATTCATTAGCACCATTAACGTTCACAATTTTATAAGTACATGGTCCCCTTTTGCACATGAGGCAACTAAGGTTCAATGAGTTTAGATGATTTTCTTAAGGTCATTTAGAGAGTGGCAAAACAGAATTTAACCCAGGGACTCTGAATCTCCCTCCTGACTCAGCTTTTACTCTAGACCAAATACATCAGGCTACTTCCCCTCCTCCCAGGAAACTGTTTTTCCCCTGCTTTGTTCCCATAGCCAAATTCTAGGCATACTACAAAATTTAGCTCAAAATTCTACCTCTTGAAACAGTGCCAATCCCTCTCCTCTCTGTTTTTATAGGATCCTATGTTTGCTGTAATTATATGCATTGTCTTATTCAGAGATGGTGTTTTTCATCCATTTGTGTCTCTCCCACTTTGAAGGTAGAATGTCTGGCTCATTTTCATCCCAAGCCCAGTATTTGCTACAAAACCTATACTCAGGTAAAGCCTATTGCATAAATGCTTGAAAGTGGAGAGGGATGAGTATGAGACAAGTAACTGGAAAAGTTGTGGTAGTGAGGGCCTATGTTGGTATTGGCCATAAAAGGGAAGTGAACATTTTGGCAGAAGAAAATCTACAGACTTGTTGATTTGTTGCATGGGATTATACAAAGGGAATTTAAAAAATGGTCTATTCAACATATACTTATTGCACCTCTTCTGTGGGCCTAGCACTGTGGTGAGCACTTGAATGACACTGACACTCCCAGCAGGTTGCCAGGAAAACAGTAAGACCATTGGCAGAAACAGGAAAATTCTCTGGAGCAGTGATTTGGTTGGAGATATGTTTGGAGAAAAGAATTGAATGTTTCAATTGATGATTTATAAAATCTTTGATATGAACACATCTGCATTTTCCTGTTTGATTTGATTTTTAGTTTATTTTTTCCAACAGGAAGATATATATTTGTTTGTCATAAAGGAAAAGCTCATTTCAGCCAAGCGAATTTTCTGTAGGTGGTAATGTAGGAGAGTGGCTTTGAATGAACATTGATTTGGTGGCTGCATAATCAAGATTGCAGTGTTATTAATGTTCTGAGGTTCTTACCATAAAACCCATATTGTTTGCTATTTTGCATAAATTTACATGCAGATTAAGGGACTTTTAACCCAAGTATATGGGAGGAGGGGAAAAATTAATACACTTTGTATAATTATATTCAAACCCAAATTAAGAGGCTATTATGCATATCACATGCAAAATAGTTTAGTAAATCCATCAACTTAATCAAGCCCCAGGTGAAGGACAGCAAGCGATAGTCAACGGTGTGCTGCTAAATATTACTCTGGGAGAAAAACAGCTATGATTTATAGGGCTTGCCATTTTCCGTGCTGAAAACACTTCCACCATGGACAATTTCAAACTACCTCTCAGATGTTGGTGAACCCTGCGTTGGGAAGAGATGTGTGCATTGGGTTCTCAGAAGCCCATTTAGGTGGGTTCCAGCATACCACAGCCTTTATCTGAAGACTAAAACCTCTCATATCTGAATTATTGAGCTTCTAAATGTAAGAGCTTCTTCTAAAAGTTGGATTGTCTAACTGGTGAAAGGAACATCGGTACCCATGAGAAGTGGCTTTGCTAAACAGTGAGCCACATGTTTCTCAAGCTTATAAATAATCCACTCTCAGAACAATCCCTCTGCCCCATCACTCCTATGTGGTTCTAGATACAGGCCATGTGTGGAGTAGATGCACTGGTCACTATGGTGAAAGGAGGTAAATACCTGGCAACCCTCTAATTATCTGCTTACATATTCTCCTCTCCTTCTAGATTCTGAGCCCCAGGAGCATAAACCATGTCTTAATCAGCATTGCATCTCCAGTGAGTCCCTGACACACAGTGAGTTCTAGATGAATGTATACATTGAATAAGAAACAGGTGAACTTGCAGGGAAAACATTACTTTTAGGACACCTGCACCACTTCCTTAACAGGTACATTGAAAAGATAATACAATGACAGATGAAAAGCATTTTGAAAAATAAAAGAATTAAACAAGCGACAGATATTATTATATTATTATTATATCTCAAAGACATCTACTATAAACTAATTAGAGCAGTATGGTTTTTTTATAGTCAAGAATATTGACAATAATCTCTTGTAGATACAGAAGTCTCCTGGTTATGTGGTAAATGTCTTGAAGTACTGCCTTCTAAATTATTGTCAAAACATGATAGATTACCAGTTTCAGAGGGTCATGTGTATAAAGTACCTCAGCCCCTGGGAAAATAGAAAACTTAGTGATGGTGTTTCTAAGATCCATATTTTGACAGCAACTCTACAGGAGTGTGTTATTTGTTAAACTTTTCTGCTTAGATTATTTTTAGCTGTTTCTTTCAAGCGTCTACCAAGTATATAGTTAAGTTCTACTGCATTCATTTCATCAAACAGCAGAATGTCTGGTCTGTTGACCATAATTTGCTGGTCTGTCATTATGCGTTACCTCAAAGATTTTCAAAAGTGGTTATCAAACAGGTTAAGAACCACCTAGGAAATTTTTTCACACTACACATATTACCCAGGAGTTCGAACAGACCCACAACGTGACGTGTCCCTTTCTTCCTTACAAGCTAAAAATCACTGTTTCAGAGGGATGTGTATTACATCCCACAGACATGATAGGATGGAAAAATCGAAATATTGAGGACCATCAAGCTAAAATATTTTGAAGTGTTTATAAAATGGAGTCATGTGTAAAGTAGAATATTAGAGCTAAAGGGATCTTTAAGAAGATGTAAAATCTCCTCTCACTTTCTAATGAGTAGCTGAGGCCGAGAGGTGAGGCAGTCATTCCCAGCTTCAGTGCTAGTCAGCGGGAAGGCAGGGCTGACAGGGCAGGGCTTGGTGTTTTTACATCTGTTTATACCCTCTCTCCTCACTGATGGTTTTACCACAATAGATTTTGCAGTACTGATTACCAGGGTATGATGTCCAAAATCCTATTTTATCTGTTGGCACCATCTTAGTTGGTGCTCAGTCTGTTTACACATTTGCTAGATTAATAATTATTTTATAATTTGGTATTAATTTTATTGCCTTTCTCTAGGTCCTGACCTCCTTGACCTACCTTCCAACTTCCACAGCAATATTTATACCACATATTTTATAGAGACCTAATTTTCTTTCATTATTCAGTGAGTATTAGCATATTTTATGTACCAAGAACAGTATTATTTTTTGAAGATAGAATAGCACACAAAATAATGTCCTTATCTTCACAGAATTTACAATCTGTCAACCAGGTAATTACAACACGGAGTAGTAAGTGCTATGATGGGAGAAAAATAGATTTCCATGGAAACCCAGAGAAGTAATACTATATTTGTTACCTGTGCTGTATAACAAATTATCCCAAAACTTAGTGGCTCAAAATAACAAACATTTCTTATATCATAAATTATGTAAATCAAGAATCTAGGTGTGGCTTAATTGGGTACCTCTGACTCAAGATCTCTCATAACATTACAGTCAAGCTGTCAGTTATGGCTATGGTCTAATCTGAAGGCTCAACTGGGAGTGACATAACATCTGTTTCCAAACTCACTTATGTGACATCTCAAAGGCCTCAAAAAACTTCTTTCTAAGTTTACCGACAAGGTTGCTGGCAGGCATCTGTTCCTCACCATGTGGGCTTCCCAACAGATATTTGAGAGCCCTCTGGCAATTGATGACCCAAGAAAGAAAGAGAGTCAGAGAGTGAGAATGGATGCTGCAGATAAAATGCATAGTCTTTTTGTAACCAAATCTTGGAAGTGACATCATAAGTAGCATGTGTACATCTTTTTACTGTATTCTATTTATTACAAATAAGTCACAGGTCTACCTCATATCAAAGAAAAAGATTGTGCAGGGGCATGAATACCAGAAACTGAGGGTCACTAGGGTCAACTCAGAAACTCCCTAAATAGGCAGGGATTAGGGGTATATGTCAAAGGAACCCCTCACTTCCCCATCCTGAAGGAGTGGCATCTGAATGAACTTGAAAGAGTGAAGGCTGAGCAGAAGGCTGGCCAGGCTGCATGGGGGTGTGTTCGTGTACATGCATACACACTCACTCAAGGCAGTGGGGGAGCTATTCTGGATTAAGGGTAGTCTGTGCAAAGTAGTGACAGAAGAGAAAGCAGGTTTAATATCCTGAAGGATAGAAGGCTAGCAAGAGGTGGAGAGCAGTAAAGATGAGGCTGATTGGAGAAGCAAGCCAAAGGATGGGTCGTGACCTCACCCACTTGCCATCCTTTCTTCCCCTCTAATGGTTTCTGCTGTTTTATCACTGGATAGTGATAGATTACTGAAAGATGTATCAGTCAAGATATTTTTGACTGCAAGTAAAACAATCCCCAATTCAAACTGACTTAGCCAATAAGGAAATATATTAGCTCGCATAAGACTAGAAGACTTCCAAGTAGCTCAAGAAGATTCAGTAGCTAAGGAAGAGTTTTTCTACTTACCCACCCTGCCATCCTCAGTCTTGGCTTTATTCACATGGTGTCACATCACACTGTCCCATGAAAGAAGGAAAAACACTCACTCTCTTTGTGCATTTCCTACTTGAGATAGAGAAAACCTTTATCAGGACTTCTCTAGATTTCCCTGTCTTATTTCTTAGTGGCCAGGATTAGGTCACAGCCTAACTCCTGGGTGAGTCATTGGTAAGGGGAAAAGAATTACCTCAACTAGCTTAGACTAATCAACTAAGGTGGCATCAGCCACAAATATCCACTACTGACAACTTCGTACTCAGACTAGATTAGTTTAGTCCCTTAAAGAATTCTTTTCACTGGTTTGTGCTTTAGCTTTCATGCCCTGAACTTTAATCAAGGGGAGTTTAAAGATCAGCCACATAAAATGTGCTTTAAATATTGACTGTAAAACTCTTTGTCATTTGAGGTCTTTTGTGGAAAATCTTGCATAAGAAACTCCTTCTAGAATTAAGCTTGAAAAAAAGAAACTTGAGGATAGCATACATCTTCTTTTCTGAAAACAAGAAATATGGAACTGCCCACGCTTCGCTTTCTATAATGGCTATCAGGAAACCCCAAGCCAGAGTTGGAAGTAACTCACAGACTTCTATAACAATATGAAATTATTGAGGAATTTATTGCCTGCCTGCCATCTTGGACTTCGTTTTCTATTTCTGTATCTCTGTAACCCAGGTATCAGCAGATGCCTTCAAGCCTCTCTGTCTCATCAATCTCCTTTTCACTCTCTGTCATTTGGGCTTATTTCCATTACTGGTTGCCACCATAAACCCACAATATTAAGCATGTGGAGAAATTTATTACTGCAGATGGCTAGAGGATGATGGAGTCAGAGGGAAAGCCCAAGGCACATATTGCATATCACTTAGGAAATTAAGTAACCTGTGTCATCAATTCTTTCCCTGTTCCTCCTTCACATTCCTTACATCTCTTCAGAAGCAACACAAAATTCTCCCCTTAGCCTGTTGAAGGCAGTTCAAGGATCATCTTCGGTTATTTAAGTATGCTTCCGGGATTCTTCTTTCCACTCTGGGAAGGTCATTGATACTACAAACATAGTTCTCCCATAAGAGAAAGCCTAGCAGATAAAATATCTCCATCTCTCTCTCTCTCGCTCTCTCTCTCTCTCTCTCTCTCGGTATATATATATATATATATACATCGAGATACACACACACACACACACACACGCACATATGTGTGTGTGTGTGTGTGTGTATGTATATAATTAACCAATTGTGTGTGTGTCTTTCTTTCAGCTGCTCAAAATCATTTTTGGAAAAGGCAAATTATAAATAAGTTTAGTAAAGCTTTCTAAACAATGTTTTAAAGGACATTATTGGCTACAAAAAATAAAATGCTTGAAGTTAGAAAATGTGTGTGGCTAACTAAAATGTTTGCAGATGATTTGGTGAGTGGCTATATCGCGTGTGGATCTTATTTTTCTACCTTCTCCTAATGCTTACATTCAAGATGAGAAATCAATTCAATAAAATACTAGACATTTCAGAATCCAAAACCCACTTCTCAAGTATTTAGAGATTATAATTGTAATAAATATTTTTGATGTAGTAAGCATATTGTAATCTATTGAAACAATCACATTCTTTAACCCTGCTATCATACAGCACTACAGTCAAGAAAGAATCCTTGACATGATATTGAATAGATATGTGATCTCACCATGGTAAAAGAGAGGTTTTTTAAAATGCTGAAAAGGATACCTAACCCCAAACAATATTCCTGAATTATTCATTTTGCCACAATGCAGTTGGAAACCGATCCCCACAGGTCTCCTTTCCACTGTGCCCCAGCCCCCTTCGTTATTCCTTTGGAGGGTTCAGCTCCAGTCTTTGTTGTTCACAAGCCTTTACCGGAACCCAGCATGAGTATGCAAAGCCATCAATAATTTATTTTTTTCCACTTTGGGTGGTGATGATGTTACTGTATCAGCACAAAAAAAATGATCCAGGTGGATAATACCAACAATAAGAGTGCTACCTTAGATGTCCTGAACACATTTCCTCCCCGGAGTGCAAAATGCTCTCCTATCTATTGGCTCATTTGTCCTTTCAAAAGAGGGAGATACTGTTAACTTATTAAGTTAGTAGAGAAGTATAAAGGTTTAAGCCACAGTCATCAGCAGAGAAGGTAAGAATAAATAAGAAAAGGCATGGGGTCTAACTTAAAAATCGTCATACATGGAAGACAGAAATTGTTTTCTCCCTCTCGAAAATCCTCATTTGCACAGTGAAAAAAAAATAAATAACTACAATAAGGTAAACTAACATTGTCATGCATTTTACAGTTTACCAAAACTCCATCTATACCATTTCAACACTACCCTGGGCAAAGGTATTTTTATCTCAATTTTCTAAATGAAATTGAGGCTCAGAGGGGTGAATTTACTTGCCTTTGATTGTGGAACTAGCAAGTGGTGAAGCCAAGACTTAAATCAAGATCTTCTGACTCTAAATCAAGTTCTTTTGTTGCTGCATTTCTTACTAGCAGTTGATAAGGGGGAATTTTATCCACATTTCAGATCAGATGGTTACTCACAGAGCTTTGAACCATTGTATAGGATAAAAGAGAAAATAATTCATCCAAAACATTAAGGCTTTAGACTCAACTGGAAACATGAAAACAACTATCACAACAAGGTCTGGTTTTATTGAAAACAATATATATAATAAAGTTTATAATAAAATCAGACTAAATGGGCCCTGAAAACATCTCTGAGTCTCTTATCTGCTCAGGAGTGGTCAGTCTGACTCCTAGAAAAAGCAGTGGGACAATTTCGAAGGCTAGGAAGAAATGTAAATCAGTGTGAGCATGATTTAGCTAGACAACGATTTAAGCAGAAACATACTGCTAAAATGTTAAAATTAATTACTTTAGGAAGGAGCAGGTTCAGCTTGGTTTGCTACTTCAGAGGGTTGAAGGGAAGGCAAGTTTTAGCATTAGGACCATTAAAGCCATAAAGAAAAAAAGTAAGTTTACCTATCCAGCTGATGGACCTTTCAGGATGGATTATTACAAAGCTATGCTAGGACCTGAGACTGGCCACCCGGACACTAAGTTAGAAAGGGCAGGCGGTGCCTCTACTCAGCCACTAACAAGAACGATGCTGACAACCACCCATGGAGTGCCTTCTGGAGCCAGGCTGTCCTAGGCACTTAATGCTCATCACCTCCTCTCATCCTCACAACAACCCTGGAGGAATTACCCTGTTTTGCAGCTGAGAAAAATTAGGTGCAGAGAGGCTAATTCTTCCCAAGTTTCAAGCCAGTAAGCAGCTGAGCTGGGCAATTTTAATTTGGGGCTGGGCCTCTTTCTTACCACACTGCTCTGACCCGGCGAGGTAGGGTTGTTCTACTGTGAAATATAACACACCAACTGAAAAGGTCAGGGATGAAATAAGGTGGCAAGGAGAAAGAAAGAACTCATGAAGCCTTTCTCTACTCTCTGATTCCTCACACCCTTAGTCTCAAACTAAGGGCCTCCTTCATATTCCTCCCCTCTCCCATAGTCCTGAAGGAGGGGGAAATGGAGGAGTGAGGGAGGTTTGCCAAGCCCTTGCCCTGGCCCCTACTAAGAGTCATTATTCACAACTGGCCAGCGAATCTGTGACTTGATCCAGTGTCTCTGCAAGGTGGCTTTCCAGGGGACCACCTTGGTGGTCATCACTTAAACCCCTGAAATTTGGCCTTTCAGGCTTTCAGGCATATGTGGAATGCATTATGTTTCTAATCATAACACTGCCAAAGCTTTCTTCGAATAAGGAGTTTGTGAGAGAAACTACCCAAATTAGGAAACCAACGTGGGCACAATGGGATCAGCCTTCAGTTTCTCCTGCACACTGCCAACATTTTTCTCCTCTTGCCTGATACTGCCATCTAAGCATCCCCTTAAGTGACAGAATTTTTCATAAGGCAACCTCTGTTTTGGGAGAACTTATACCAGGTTTATTTATAATTGGCCTATTTCCAAACATCGACTTTGTTATTTTCACTGCTGTTTTTGTTACTGGAAAATATTCACCACCAACACCCCTGCCCCCAAGACTGATCCTCTTGGACTATATTTTCTAGAAATATCACCAGGCTTCTGAAAATCAGAATCTGACTAGAGAATTACCAGTCATCATCACTTCTGCTGGTTTTCAAGTGAATATTTTACATATACTCACTCTTTACTGTATCTCCAGGTGTAACCCCAATCTTTAAACTTGGGATGTAAATAATCTGAATGATACTCTTCCCAACGGTCTCTTGTGCACCTAACTGATTAAATCTTC
>NW_011888795.1:14655822-14663095 GCF_000151845.1 Pteropus vampyrus
AAAAGAGATATTCTATATGCTATTATTTTCCTGAATTATTTGGAAGAAAGTTAAATACATCATGCCCCTTTGCCCTGAAATAATTCAATGCGTATTTTCTAAAATGGGGATATTCTTTTACATAACTATACCACCATTATCTAATTCAGTAAATTTAACATTAATATAAAATTTTAATCTAATCTACATTTATAATCCAATTTTTCCAACTGACCTCAAAATGTCTGTTATATATATCATTTTTTTCTCTCTAGTACAGGATTCAGTCTAGCATTGTGTATTACATTTTGTTATCGTGTTTCTTTAGCTCCCTTTAATCTAGAACATTTCCCTAGCCTTTTTTTTTTCTTGTATGACATTGACACTTTAAATAATATTGTTCATTCCTCCTTTTTTTCCAAATAGAAAATACCTGATTTGAGGTTTGTCTAATGTTTCTTCACCATCACATTTAAAAAATTCGTTTCCAGCTAGAATATCCAAAAGTGATATTGTATTTCTCAGAGTATCATAGTCTGGGCATATACAATGTTTATTTGCTCTTCATTGATGATTTCACTTTGTTTACCTAATCAAGTGTTGTCTGATTTCTATGCCATACAGTTATAATTATTCCTTTTGAAACTAATAAGCAATCTGTGGGGAGTCAGTTTAAGAACATGAAAATATCCTGCTCCTCATCAAAATTTCCCCCCAGATTAAGTATCCATTGAAGATTTTTGCCTGAACTATTCTTAATTAAGATGTTTATAAAATGATTTTCTAACTCTTATGGTCCCTTCACATTTACTAATCGGCTCTTGGTATTCTGCATTAAGTATGAGCCCAGGCTTTCCCTCCTTTTATTTACTTACTTATCTATTTATTATCAGTACAGTTTTATGGATTTCTGTTTTTTTTTCCAGTGGTTTACATTCATACTCAATTTTAGCATTCAAATTATTCCAGCTTTGAGCAGTGGGAGCCACTTCAAGCTTTCTCTTATCCTTATGAAAGATCCTTATCATTTTTTTTTAACATTTTCTTATTTTCTGACATAACAAGATATTCCAGGATTCTCTAGAAATTTTCCTTCCACAGTCTTAGATTCATCCATTTCTCTGAGGAGTCCTTGTTCTTTTAGTAAAAAATGATATTAGGGACCAAGATTTGAGTACTGGGTATGCTCATTGCAGCTGGGGTATTTCTTGCTTCTAGTTTTTGTCAGCAGACAAAGTAATATATGCATTATATACACAGATACACACATATATTTACATATATACAGACACATACATGCATACTGGCATACACACATTTATGTAAGCACATATACATTCATATACACATATAAATATTTTAGAAATCATGAGTTCACCCTTGTACCTCTAATTTGGAGCAGTCTCTTAATCACTATACTGACTTTGTTCTGTGCTTCCACATGGCTGAAAAAAAAAGATGCAAGATGGAATCCAAAATGACTTAGAAAATATTGCCTCTGTTCTATTTATGATCACTTTACATCTCCTGCTTAAAATTCCACCCCCTATTCTGGGAGCAACATTTTGTGTCCTTGAAAATTCAATTTTGTCTTTGATCCATATCTACTCCTTTTCCTTGCAAGACCATGGTGGGGGCTTGTGAGGGATAGAGCCTTGAGTTTCTTGTAGAATTTATATTTGTGACTATCAACTGTTTTAAATACTTTCAGGTCATTCACATCAAATATATCAAATCTAAGACAGCAGCTTGTCTGTCTACCATAGGCAACGCTTGTTCTGAAAGAGTGACCAAAAAAATAAAGAAGAATAGGAAAAGCCTCTTCTGGATGAGGATGCAAGAATGGTGGTGGCAAAGGAAGATAGGGTCCCCCAAATCTTTAGATGTTGGAGTGGGGGGAAGCTGTAGTCCCCAGAGATGGACACAAGGTGGCTCAGTGACCCTGCTTCCTGGTGTTCCAGATCTTCCTGGGGAAAAAAAAAAGTAACTATGTTCACGAGGAAGCAGTCACTGAACATTAAGGCAGCTCCCAAACAATCCGTGTAAGCTCACAACACAGCCTAGAATTAAATGCAATGAACCAGCCTCAAGGGTGATGACCTAAGTCTACCCAGGTACATCACAGGTCTTTAGAGAAGTCCTGCTCACTGGTGTGCATTGGCTTTGGCTTTCCTTTATGGCAGTTGTGTTGAGGTAGCAGTATATGATGGCTCTGGAACCGGTTAGAACTGAGATCTAGTCCTAGGCCCACTATTATTAATAAGTATGTGGTCTTTGTAATAACCTCTCTGAGCCTCAAGGTTTTTGTTTATAAAATGAAGAGACTACAAGACTGTTATGTGAATTTGAGGTAATAAACATAAAGCCATGGCATGTAGCTAGATCTCAGATAAATGTTGACAAGTCTTAAGAATACAGGGGGTCACAATACCTTATGTATACTATGTATTCTAAGTCTTTAAGTATGTTCCCAAGCAAAATAATCCGAAGTCCAAGTTTACTTTCAGAAAAGCCTAAAGCCTGACATCATGAGAGAACAGAGCTGCGCCAAATCCATGACCATTTTTAGGTTATCTCCCAGTGTGCATTGGCTAATAGCTAACAAGAGTGTTTCCCATGTGTATCAGCCAGAATTCTACAGCAATATAATGGTTTGGATTCATGTCCTTTGTTATTGAATTTTTAGCTGCTTTCATAACTGAAAACATACCAGCTCTTACGCTTTTATTATCCTGAGAACACCTGCAATATTGTATTTTCTTTGAGACTTAAACGGCCAGATATAGTGTGGCCAAGGGCTAAAACTAAATACAAGAAGTCTTTTGCCGAGGTCTTCTCTGAAAGGGTTGACTATCTTCACTGGCAGTATTCTCCCTCAAAGAACCTGAATTTCTCTAGCTTCTCTGTCCAGGGTTGCATGTCCACAGACCACTGAGGATGATTGGCAGGTAAAATGTGACTTTTGTTCTTTTCCTATCCAGTAACTTAAAGACCAAAGCTACAGATGGGTGTTGCTGTGACAGATTCGCATGGGAGAATGCATCTCCTAGCAATGCTACACAAGAAGATGATGTCTTGAGCCTGCAGCCTCAGAACCTCTCTGCTCTCCAAGCACCATTATTCCAACTCAGATGTCTTCATGAGCTAAACAGGACAAATACATCTGTAACCCAAGTGTAAGGGGATGGGTGTAGAAGGGACTAGATGAACAACAGAAAGTATGCCTAGCCTAAAGGTTAACATTGGGTTATCTTTTAAGCACTGCACTGGCCAAAACAAATGAATCAGTTTGTTTGTGACTCCTGTGTGCCTTTACCTGATGCAGATGTTCACCCTTTGCAGACCTTAATATGAAGAAGATGACATGCCAGGGAAGCAAGAGATAGGGTCCTACTCTTGGGTGTGCCACCAACGGGCTCTGAAAACTTTGGAAGTCACTTGACTTCTCTGGGCACAGTTTCCTTTTCAGTAAGATGACGACATGAAGCCTCGGTGGAACATGAAGGTCCTCCACCATTTCTTGAGGCTCAGATTCCAGACTGGTCCCAGCCTACCTCCCCAGTCTCTGCTCCTAGAGGCTGACCTAGGTTTGAGAGGACATGAAGCTTACACAATTTGAGGAAATTTCTTTAAGAATAATAATGCAAAATTATAACTACACAACTAGATCAACAGTGAATATTTACTTAAAATGAGAAAATAAAGCATAAAAATATCAACTTTTAAAAGCCAACAAATGCCAGAAGTATCACAAAATTTAGGAAAAAATAACAAGATGTGTGTTAATTATCTGCTTGACAAACCTCTATAAATGCTTGTATTTTATATTTTTGGCTATATAATCTTATGACAAAATCCTAAATTAGTCTTTCCTAAAGAGAGACTAGAAAAGTAATTCAGGTTTTCCTGAAACAGAGTTGATCAAAATTTATTATTATTAATGATAATTTAGAAAATTTCTTTCAGTGTCACAACTCATTATTGGCAATGCTGTGTACATTTTTAATATTTTAGTCAAATTTGGGGAAATCCTCTGAGTGTCTTTTATGTGTGAGCTGTACAATTTCAAGCATTCATGTCTCCTTGGGTAGAGACTAATCTGAAATATTATTTGAATTGGTGTCACTCATTCCCCCGGGGCTTCGGAGGGCCTCTGCTCTTGCCACTTCACACCAGGCACCCTCCAGCCCCACTCTTATGCAGTGGAATTTCTCAGGGGGCCTGGTACATGGCAACTCTTCACAACTCTGTGGCTTTGTAAATGCTGACCCCTCACTTTGAATTGCCCTTCCTGTCCTCTCCTCTACCCTCCTTCTTCCAGGCACAAGCAGATTCAGCCACCCCTCCTCCACACTGTCCCTGCCTTTTGCTCACACTACTGGAAGAGAACCCTTTCAGCGGTGTTATAGTTCTCTGTTCATTTGTCTGCCTTTCCCTCTAGACTCAGATTTCCTTGAAGAAAAGCAATGGATCTTTCCATCTGCCTAGCATAAGGCCCGGCTCAAAAAAGATACTCAAAAAAGTATGTCACGAATACAAATTGCTCCACAACACTAATTGCAAGAAATGACACAGTTCTTTACCTTTCTAAAATAAAAGTTATTCTGCTCTGAATTCAAAATTTCAATTGGGGATAAAAAACAGCGTAGTCCTTTATTGGAGCATCTTCTTCCCTTGGGTTCAGGCAGCCCATGAAAATGAGAGATTCACTTTGGGCCATTAGTCAGCATTCGGTACCCTGGACATTGTTTGTCCTGTTCCTCTAGGAGGTGATGGAGCTGTAGTCCACTCTACTCACCATTAGATGACCCTCAGGGATCCCTTTCCACCTACTATCACCTCTGGAAGGTGCAAATATGGCCAAGGGATAGGTCTGTGCCAACTGCAGAATATTTAGACTCATTTCCTTTAAAGGACTAGAAATCTCAAAAAGGCTGAGTAAAGAAGTCATCAAATTTGTGCACCCCCACCAGCCTCAGAGGAAAAAAAGGAATAAAAGGAAAGAAGGAGAGGGGAAGGAGAGGAGAGGGAGAGAGAGAGAAAGAAAGTTAAAGACTACCTTAGACAAAGAAGCCCAGAGAACACTGAGGCCTCGGTGACCTTCTTCCATGGGTGAAGGATACAGTGACTTCTTCATCCATTTTCTGATGAATCTGCTCAAGCAAGAAAATAATAATAATAATAAAATAAGGCACAGGTTAATTTCTACATTAATTTATTAATACATTAGCCTGCCACAAATGTTTATTGAATGAATCAATCAGTGAATGAGTTCTCATGGTTAGTTCATTATCATAAATCTGTTTTTTAAAAACAACATAAATATCATTCAGGGGAAAATAAACAGTGTCCTTCTCCTCACATGGACATAATTACCGGGTGAGAACAATGATTAGCAGCCATTCCCTTACTGCACTGGGAAAACAGACAAGGCTTATTCATGTCAGATGCAATGATGGGCTTTCCTCCCCTGCTGCAGAAAACGATGTCATGTTTATTCAGTATTTTATGGAACGTGAGTAAGGCAGGTGAGATCTTGCATTTGGCTTCTACTGGCAAACTTCACACTGCAGCTATGTTACACGGCGGAGCGGCAGGGGTGGGGAATAGCTGGGTGGCAAAATAAAGCAGAACAATGTTTCCCTTAATAGAATTTCTGTAAGGGAGGCTGGATTACAATGCCATAACATCCTTTATCAAAAGACAATAACAGACTTCCAGAGCAAAATGCACCCCCACATAATGTAGCCTTTCAGTAAGGGTGATGTTTGCCATTTAAAGAAGAAATGAAGATCTCACTCCTTTACGTCATCTGGACATTAACTTATGTAGCAGAATAAAATGGCTCACCAAGTTTTTTCTAGTTAGTAGGACTTATTTAAATTCCTTTCCACCACCCCCCCCATCTTCCTTTTTATAACCAGCGGCAAATTACCAGTATTGATAAACCATTAGAAAATAAAATAAGAGACAATTTTATTGACAGCTAAATGAAGTAATGCCTGCGTTGTGTTGGTTTTCAGCAACTGAGCTTTTTGTATTCATTAAAACTCTGTAGGCAGCATGTGTTAAATTTTTGATATATGCAGTGTACACTGAAATCTTTATCTACATTAACTGAGACACCAATTTGCACCCCTGTTGCACCCTAATAGGCTGATTTATTATTTCCCAAGGCCTATTAATGAAAGAACTTGGAGTTTCTTAGTGACCTGAATCAATTTCATTTTTGGACGTAGCAAAACTTGTCAAGGCCCATGCCTCTCATTCTCTCTTTCGTCAGTGTGGGTGGATAGTGTGAGCTCTTGTGTGGTGTGCAGCAGCCAGGCACCTGACGGATTGGCATGTAAGCTGAGGACTACTTGGACATCTGCACAAACTCAACTAGTGGAATGATAAAGAAATGCCATGGGATTCTCCATCACCTTCAAGGGGAGAAATGCTTACAAAAATTTCTTACAAAAAGAAATACATATAAATTAAAACAAAAGCCCCACAAAGCTATTAATAAGCACCAATCTAGAAAGGCAATGTTCATTCTCCATCATTATTAACATGTTCATAACCCCTCCACCCTCTTTAATGGTTCCTAATGATTTTTCTCCCCTATTTGAACTTAAGCCTCTGAGGGGGTCAGGGGTTGGAGAACGGTAATCTAATTTTTTTCACTGATATACCTGAAGCTCCTAGATTAGTCTGAGCTGGCTAATATTATCAACGGATAGACTTCTACACAAAAGGGAGAAAAGTAAAAAATTATTAAATGATTACTTTTTTTATGACCAGTGTTTGTTACTATTAGTATCATGGACCTTTGAGAATTTGATGAAAACTATGATGTCTCTCTCTCTCTCTCTCTCTCTCTCTCTCAATGCTTGGCTGTTCATAACATTACATTTTCCATACAATTTGAAACTCCCCTAAAATCCCTCAGGTTTGTGGCAGACCTCAGCGTAATATACCCTCTGGTCCACACAGTGCCAAGAAAGAAGATGGTTTAATTACTAGAGTTGGAAAGAGGGAACAGACAGGGGATATGTGAAGGGTGGGAGAGAAGAAACTGATCCAATTGGATGAGATGATGCTTTGCTTACTGTTGCTCAATATCCTAACTCAGTCAGTCAAGCAAACCATCCAAGAATTAATTTGATATACTAATCACAATTCACAGCCCAGAATATATTAGAGATAATCAGCAAATTTGTTAAAAGCCACATAAAATAGTCCTCCTTTCTCTTCCAAATTTGTTAGTTGATTTATTCCCTGGGGTGACTAAGTTACAGAGTTCTTTACT
>NW_011888795.1:14663145-14665213 GCF_000151845.1 Pteropus vampyrus
CTGTTCATAACATTACATTTTCCATACAATTTGAAACTCCCCTAAAATCCCTCAGGTTTGTGGCAGACCTCAGCGTAATATACCCTCTGGTCCACACAGTGCCAAGAAAGAAGATGGTTTAATTACTAGAGTTGGAAAGAGGGAACAGACAGGGGATATGTGAAGGGTGGGAGAGAAGAAACTGATCCAATTGGATGAGATGATGCTTTGCTTACTGTTGCTCAATATCCTAACTCAGTCAGTCAAGCAAACCATCCAAGAATTAATTTGATATACTAATCACAATTCACAGCCCAGAATATATTAGAGATAATCAGCAAATTTGTTAAAAGCCACATAAAATAGTCCTCCTTTCTCTTCCAAATTTGTTAGTTGATTTATTCCCTGGGGTGACTAAGTTACAGAGTTCTTTACTATAGCTTCTCTTTGTGGAAGGAGTTCAGAATATTCAGGAGAGGAGTAAATCTTCCTGTCCTGAAGTGGATTGATCCCAGAATTAAATTACCCCATAATTTTGCTATCTTGGAATAGAATTCCAAAAAGCTCTGAACAGTGAGCTGAGTCTGAAGAATCACAGGTCAAATCAGCAGCTGTCCTTCCTGTGAGATGAAGACACTGCTGCTGGTTTTGACAGATTTTGGCTATTTCCATTGCTCCTGTTATTTTCAAGGCATTTCTCAGCAAATCCATCGATTGATCAGATCTATCGATTGCTGGACAAACATTGATGTTAGCATTTCCATATCACATATCGTATAGGTTAGCTTTATTTCTGGTACATCGTTTCAGTATGTACCCAGAAGACTGAAAGCCTGCATATTACTCCGCACAGCACTCTTAGTTGTTCATTGTCATGTTTCATCTTGTACCAGGAAAATGTAGAGCCAAACGTTGCAATCAGGTTTATGAAACAGAGTCTATTGTGAAATCCTGACACCTTTGCAGAATTCTGACAATAAATATACTGACCGCAAATTTAGGTAAATTTAATTAGAAATAAACACACACAAATATGCACACATACACACACACAATTGTCCCAGTTATGATATGGTACAGTTTGAAGTAAAACATGCCAAAATATCATAAATCAGATATGTGGAGAATTGAACTCATGGATATATAATCATTCTTGTGTTTCTAGGTTATGAAGATAGTAAAAGTGAAGCAGATTAGAAATTAAAAAAAAAAAAGGAAAGAAACACATTCTTTAAGAGGCTCTGAATATTAGTTTCATAACAAGAGGGAGTTTTTCATAGGCAAATAAGATTATAATTTTAGCTTTGCCACAAATTGGCTAGATAATCTCGGCCTAGTTGCCTAATTACTTTGCTCTTTGGTTTCCTTGCCTTTACAAGGATAATAATAGTTAGCTTTACGGCAGTTGGAAGGATCAAGTAGGATTATGTCTATAAAGCACAGGGCAGGGCCCAGGAGCACCAAGCGTGCATTCAGTAAATAGAAGTTGCCTTCTTGCATCACCAAGGGACCAAGGAAGAACTAAACAGAAAGAAAAGGAGACCACAGGCAGATCAGGAAGACAGACAATTGGTGGACTGTCCAGTCTTCAAATCCTGTTAGCAAAAAATACAAAGATTTGTCTTTTAAGGCTATCTCTTTGAGGCACAATGGGGAGGAGCAAACGTGGCTTCTAATAAGAGATGAGGGTAAACACGGTATCTCCCCTACCAAGTAAGTATCTGAAAAACAAAATAAATGAATAAACAAAACAAACTCATGGATACAGAAAACAAACTGCTGGTTGCCAGATAAGAGGGGAATTGGGGCTTGATAAAAATGGTGAAGCGATTGAGATGTACAGATTGACAGTTTCAAAATAGTCATGGGGATGTAAAGTACAGCATAGGGAATATTGTTAATAATATTGTAATAATCATGTATAGTGCCAGGTGGATACTAGACTTATCAGGGGGATCACTTCGTAAGTTATATATAAATGTCTAACCATTATGTTGTACACCTAAAACTAATATATTGAATGTCAACTGTAATTGAAAAAAATTTTAATTTAAAAAAAAGAGATGAGGGTGGCTGCAGGGAATAAGCT
>NW_011888795.1:14665263-14694200 GCF_000151845.1 Pteropus vampyrus
CAGGGCAGGGCCCAGGAGCACCAAGCGTGCATTCAGTAAATAGAAGTTGCCTTCTTGCATCACCAAGGGACCAAGGAAGAACTAAACAGAAAGAAAAGGAGACCACAGGCAGATCAGGAAGACAGACAATTGGTGGACTGTCCAGTCTTCAAATCCTGTTAGCAAAAAATACAAAGATTTGTCTTTTAAGGCTATCTCTTTGAGGCACAATGGGGAGGAGCAAACGTGGCTTCTAATAAGAGATGAGGGTAAACACGGTATCTCCCCTACCAAGTAAGTATCTGAAAAACAAAATAAATGAATAAACAAAACAAACTCATGGATACAGAGAACAAACTGCTGGTTGCCAGATAAGAGGGGAATTGGGGCTTGATAAAAATGGTGAAGCGATTGAGAAGTACAGATTGACAGTTTCAAAATAGTCATGGGGATGTAAAGTACAGCATAGGGAATATTGTTAATAATATTGTAATAATCATGTATAGTGCCAGGTGGATACTAGACTTATCAGGGGGATCACTTCGTAAGTTATATATAAATGTCTAACCATTATGTTGTACACCTAAAACTAATATATTGAATGTCAACTGTAATTGAAAAAAATTTTAATTTAAAAAAAAGAGATGAGGGTGGCTGCAGGGAATAAGCTATTTCAAATTTATGACAGAAGAGGCAAAACAGTTGAGAAAATCTTAAAAATTAAAGTAAAATCAAGGTCCTACTTGTTTGGCAATACTAAAATTTAGGTAAGTCATTTTAAAGGGAAAGACAAGTACTATTAAAGCCAACAAGCCATCAATATGTATGCTCAGAAGAAAACAAACACTGCAGGAAATGCTTATAGTAAATGAAAATCCAACCAATTCACAACGAAAGAAACACTGTGGGCTCAAAGCCAGAAACTATTCCTGGATTGAAGATTTTTTATGACACTAAATTTAACCATCTGGAATTCTTTTTTAAAATAGCACTGTTTTCAACCTTCTCAAGTGAAAAATTTGCATTTAATGGGAAATGTGCACTTTATCACAGGGATGGAATTCCTGGCCTCAGGGTTAGTTACTCTTAAGAAGCAAGACCCACATTGTAGCAAATATTTTCCAGGCATGAATGATTGAGACTTGCACAGGTTGAAGAGCAGAGAATGTTTCTTTCCCCAACAAGTAATGTCCCATGGTGAGTCTTCTCCAAAGGGAAGCCACTAATCTTGTCTGTGAGGATGAAACAAGTCAAGAGAAAAGGCACAGCTGTAGAATAAATGACTGATATAATTAACACCATTGTTAGGAAGGACTTAGTTATCAAGGGATAAAAGAGTCAACAGCAAGTTTAAGCAATGAAATAATGTGCCATGGGTGGTTTCTCAAACTCTTGCTTACTTTAGGAAATTATGATGGGCTAATCAAAGAGCACCCTGATCCTATAATAGAATAAAGGGAGTACTGTAGGACCAAAAAAAAAAAAAAAAAAAACCCAAATAATTCATTTCTAAGACAACAGTTAATTCTGTTGCTAAGAGCATAATAGGTTAATTAAGAAATTTGTTAGTGATGAGGTTGGCACAGTTTCATTTCCAGGAGATACTGCTTGTTAATACATGAGTGTAACTAATAGTTGTTGAATAGTGACAAGCTTTTGCAGAAGGGAGGATGGTGAGATGTCTTCTTAGCTCACGGGGAGACAAGTCTCCCTTTGCTCGCCCTACCCACCACATTCTTATACTAACAAGAAAGTAGCCTTGTCACTACTTGTGTCTATTGTCTGCTTATGAAGAGACCAGAAGGAGAATTCAGATTCCCACACTTCATGGATTTTAACTTATTCTGCCTCTTTTCTTTTAAGAAGCTAAAAAGAAAGCTACTGATGTTAAAATATTCTTAAACTGTATATCATTGTTGAAGTTTTTGATTGCAAGAAACAGAAAGTCCCAACTCAAACAATAAAGGATTTATTACTGATTATGTCTGATTGTAACACACACGATTATTTTATGAATCACTAAGAAAAAAAACACTGCCAGTTAATATTAACATAATGCTCTCTAATGATTTAAAACTTATTTTATACCTATGAATATTATACCTATTGAAAGAGAATTGTAAAACTCTAGACATATATTTTAACACACATTGCAACTATACTATATATTCTATAGCAGAAATATATGTATATATACAACCATAAATCAAACACATTGGTTCATATTCTTAAAGCATCTTCACATTTAGAGTTTGATCTCCTGAATTACTTTTTAAATTCAAAGTCATCAATACCCACATTTCTTTTACCCAGTATTATCCTCTTGATATCGCAATGTCGGTGATGTGGCATTTCTTAAAAGATTGCTCAACTATAGCTTCTTGAATTTTCTTCCAAGCACTGACACTTATTATGGAAGTTTTATGATGGCGCTTTCTTTATCTTTGCAGAAGATGTCAATGGAAAGTGTTCAGACAGAAAACAAAAGCCCGACTCGAATGTCCTTCAACGGTTTGTTGACTGAACTGTAAAGGGGCTGCAGTTGTCAGTCATGTCACTGAGAATAACAAATCAATTTGACATATGAACAGGCAGTGAAAACTATGTCAAGACCTCCCCTGACCAGCAGTGATTGCAAGATATTATCATGGCAGAATAATTCTGATTTCTGAGATGTTGAACAATGAAAAGAAAGTACAACTTAGAATCAACAAAAAACATTATCTTATTTAACAAGAAATCTGAAGATATGATAGCTCTAGGGCAGGTTAATTCAGTGGCTCAATGATGTTATCAGGGATCCAGCTTCTTTTCACCTTTGTACTCAAGCATCTTCAGCATAGTATCTTGTGCTCAGTTCACTGCCTTCGTGGACCTAGATGATGTTAGAGTTGCAGGAGTCATATGCCCAAAGGAGGAAAATGGAGTGTTTGTTCCTAAGTGTCTTTTTTTATCAATAAGCATAATGATCTCTTTGGAGAATATTCCAGTCTCACAGGATAGAAAAAAATAAATAAATAAACATCATTGTTCAGCTCTATCCCATTGTTACTTCGCAGGAATTCGGGCCTAATGTTAACAGATCTTCCAGTTTGTTAAAAAGCATCGTAAAACTTGATTTGTCTGTGGAATACTCCAACTTTGAAAACATAGCTCTAATCCATCAGTTTCTTACCATACCATGTTGCCTGCATTCAGCAGGAAAACTAGCGGAGCTTCAGTACCAAGGTGTTTTACAGAAACCCAGGTTTAGGGGAAAAACTGAACTGCAACCCACACAGCAATTCTGGAAATGTAGTCTACGTCTTATTCTATACATTGAAAGACCGTGTACTGCCAACAGAGATGACACAAATGAGACAAACATGGCCACCACCCAGGAGAAACAGGACTCGTTTTGCTGGATCTATGCCTTTACCAATGCACAGCCTGCTCTGAGGTGGTCCAGCCAGTGAAAGTCTTTTGAGGCTTCCTTTAGAAGTTCTAACTTGGGAATGTGCTTTTGATGGCACCAAAAGAAATGCTAGATGTCATTTCAGCAATGACAAACCCCAACACAGCTTGGTGACTATTTTCCATCTCCCTCTCTTCAATCCTATGGCATGCCAGCCTGCCTCTCCCTGAACAATGCTCAAACTCTGCCCTTGGTACTAGCCTCCATCTCAACTACTTGTCACTTCTTGGATCCAACCCCCTTTTACTTAGACTTTCACTTGCTTCTAATTTATTTGGGCCAACAGTTGTAAACTTGGCCTTTCATTTGCTTTAACCATTCCATCATTCTAATTTTTTCCGTATTTATCTCAGGTTAAATATCTCAGGTTAAATTTATCTCTATTCCCTCCAGAGCCTAGTCTGGCTTTATATAGCTGCATAATCTCTACCACATCTGGCAAAAACTTAACAAACTTCATAAGCCAAAATGAGCAGCTATGGGTTTATGGCCTAAACAGCCAGAGTTCTTAGAAGTGCAAGTGGCAGAAAGGGAAATACTCTTTTTCAAGCATGCCTTCCTTCTTTCCTCCTTCCCACCCTCCCTAATTCTGTTTCTTCCTTCTCTTCTTCATTTCCTTCTTTTAAAGAATTTTTATAATTTAAATTCTTAAAGTATACAAGAAATTTAGGTTTATTCTAAAAAATAAATAAGAACAGATTAAAAATCAAAATCACTCACGTCTCCACCACCACAAAAACATCACAGTGAACATTTTGGTGTTAGTTCCTCCCAGGTTCGTTTTCTATTTCCAGTTTGATTGATTGATTGATTTTTTAAAGTTTTTGTGGCTTTACTCATTATTATAAGGTTAAAATCATCAAGTAGTTTTCTTACCAACATATCTATGAAAATTTAGCTGTGAAAATTATATATAGCATTCAGTTAAAGCCAGAATATGTATTTGCCCTTCTAGACTATAACGAAACATAAAAAGATTTTCAGTCATTTTTTGTAATTTCCTAGCTTTTTTAACATAGTAATCACTCAATAGAAACTTACTGAAACAGTGAACATTTCAAAATATAAAAATCCAAATACGATAAAGTAAATTCTTTTGTCACTATATTTTTGAATACTATGTAGTGTTGCTTATCTCTTATCTGCTCAGGTTTAAGTAGAAGACTCTATTTCACCCTAAAAGTACTTTATTTTCCTGTAAATCAGAATACCATCCAAGAGCATTTACATAGCTCCAAGATATCAGCTCCTTTACAAGTGTCAAAACAGACCTTGACATATAGTAGGTGTTTAAAACATGTTTGTCTTTGCATCTGCCTATTGCTACAGACTATTACTTCCCTAGGCAAGAACGTCTTGATTTTGAAGTATCTAAGAATCTGTGCTCTTGTTACTTAATTATTCAGAATGTCCCTGACTCTCAGTGTGAAAAAGAAAGGTGACTTTTGAATCCACATTTCCACTGAAGGAAAAGATATTTAAAACTTGCAGTATTTTCTAAAAATAAACTCCCAAAGGGAAAAAAAGTTTATTATGAATGAATGAATGAATGAATGAATGAATAAAAAGGCATCCTCCTCAAACACACACATACACATACATGCTTGTTCCTTACAGGATGTTTTGTCATTTCCTGTGTTCACATTTCATCTTTCATACTGAAATAGCCATTGAAAATAAATTGTTCCAAACAATGCTTAGCATTGTAAAATCAAGTTTTTTAGAACACATTTTTTAAAATAGAAATTAACTTAATTTTGAAAAGAAATTAAAATTATTTTTAACCTGACATTTTTATTTGAATTTTCCTGAGAGTTCTTAGTTTCAGAGCCATACAATTTTCTAGATTTCCCCCAAAGATCTCTGAATTTCCATATAGCTGTTTCCTTACATGAATGATGGTGATCAGTGATCAAGAGATTTGTAGACTGGATCTTCTCATCTTCATGGACTGTTTGCTAGTTTGTTTGGCTACCGGGTACTCTCTACATTAAAGTATACTAGCAGACAAAAACAATTTTGCTACATCTAACAAAGTGATAACATGCATTTATTTGATCGGCTAATCCCAAAGCTAACATTTGTGGGTAGTGGGTTTTTAATCAAATCTTCAGTATGCCAAGTAGCCAACCCTGTGCTTGCAATCCTTTCTGAGTCATAAAGGCCAGGCTTGGTTTGCAGCTAATGCCACAATTTCATGGAACCATAGAATTTTAGAGCCGAAAGGGACCTTAGATTATATGTGACTTGACCTCCTAAAACTATTGCTCAAAAAACATAGTGCTCTGTAACTTTTCTGTTGCTAAACCCTTATGCTCTTTAAAAGAAATGAAATATCTAATCCAGATGTTTTTAAGGGGCAGCTTGTTAAAGGGTTGTTCGGTGGAGTCCTTTTATACTCATAAAGTTTTCGTGAATTTCTGAGCCTTTTGCTAAACACTGATCAAGAAATTATTTTCTGCAAGTGAGAACACTGGGAAGAGAGGAAGAAGGAAAGGAAACTAACATTTGCTGAATGTCCAGTAGGTACCAGATGATCTATTCACATCATCTCTTTTGAAATTTGCCTTCAAAGATAACTATTGTCTCCATTTTGCAGACGAAGAAATTGAGACCCAAAGAGTTTTAAAGTTCTTGCTTCATGTACCAGAGTTTGTTCAAAAAATCTCAAGGAAAGGGACTTGTATTTTCTTCTGCTTGGCTACGTGATAATTATAATCAAATGTGCTTTGTGCAATAATAGTTACTTTATATCAGATAGCAACATTTACACTTCAGAAACTGTCAAGACTCGATCTGCAGATTGTAAGAGTACAAGAAACAAGTTCGAATGCAGATGCTGAGTTTTCACAGAGATTTCTAATAACAAGGCCTTTGAAACATGCAGGAAGGTTGATGGCTAGAGGTCTTTCGGGCCACCCAAAATACAGAAACAGGTTTTTCCTTGAGCTTCATGATGCCCCTGAAATCAGCACCATGAACACAGTCTAGCCATTTCTCATCTCCAACTTACTCAGAGGACAAAAAGAAAGAATGACTTTCCCCACTCCATTTCCCTCCAACATACTGGGAAGAAAAAGGCAAAATTAATGGAATTTTCTCTTTCTAGTCCCAGAATCCAGAGATAAACAATAAATAATAAATGTCTTTGTATTTTCTTATAGTACTCTGCAATACTGATGATTATTTGCAATTTTGTTTGGATCGGATTCTATCTCATTTCTTTTTGACCCACCTCTCCCTCATACTGACATGACCAAAATCACAAGACTGGGTGCAAAAAAGGCTGCTTGAGAAATGTAAAGGGAAGTCAGTGAAGGTGTTGAAAATATATAGCTAGTCTCCAAGGTGATACTGAAAATCCAAAGTTAGTAGTAAGGTTGATGTCATTGAGTATGAATTCTATTCCAATATATTCTTTCTCAGATAGGCACTTAATCTCAATATTTCTTTAAGCTTATTGCTCTACTAAGACAAAGTCATACCTCATAGCTCTTAACAGCATGGTTTTTAACAGTACAAGCTCTGTAATGCTCACAATTGATTGTGTTCTATCAATGAAAAATGATTGTAGCTATCAAGAGAGGGGACTCTTGTTTATCTTTTTATTCATGGGCACCTCCTTTTTCTACCTTATTCAACCACTTGGCTCTTCCTAAACTGCCTATTTCTAGGCTGAGTGCCTGAATTTTGTGACCATCTCAAATCCTCATCTATTTATTTCTTGCTATCTTGACCCCTTCTTTCCTTTAGTTCTGTTCATCTCCTAGAAAGATAAATGTCAGCCCTTTTCCCCCAGTGAGAAGGTACAGTAAACACAGAGCAACATAGGGTTCGGTGCTCACTATCTCTGAAAGGGTTACTCTCTTTTACTTAGTTGGGTAACTTACTTTCCTTAGGATTATTTACTTTACTTTTCTTTCATCCTTTTAATTGCTTTCTCAATACATCCAGCCCAAGTCAGATCATGTTATTAAAGAATCTGGGATGTGTAGCTAGTAAGCAGCAATTTCTTTTTCTCACCCTTTGAAAGTGTGTCTTGTTGATGGTTTCACTCAGCGAACCAAATCGTAAGCGTCAATGTGATGCAATGGAAGAAACAAACAGAGAAGGTTCTTCCTCAGGTAAACCACAGGGCTCACACAGATGCGGTCCTGGTCTTAATCAGGCACAGTCAGCTTATGTTTTTATTTAACTACAAATGACAAAGTAGAGAAATTTAAGTAAAACTATAGGATGCCAGATAAGAAAAACCATTAATTAGGGGATGAGGAGAATTTCTTTTTTAAACATGCTTGTTAAACCATTTTAACTCTGAAATGGAAACAGAACACTAGATTATGGAAATATTCACATTTGTGGTTTTATTAGGGAGTATGTAGATTTTTCAAACACTGGGCTTTTTTTTTTTTTTAAGTTCTTGACAGCAAAATAAGGATGCATTTGACCAACCACTTTTTCCTCCTCCAATTTAATCCCATTTGTATTCCAAGAGAAATTTAATCTGTACATTTGTGATTCACTTGTGCTTAACTTGTCAAAATGTTAAAAGCTGTTTGAAATAAAAGAAGGCTTTGGATTCTGATGCTTATATAATTTTTATCCTTAGAATCAGAAAGCTGTGCTTTGTAGAGAATCAACAACCTGATACTCTATAGGCCTGTACATAATATATGAGAAATTGCAGGGCTCAAATACATCACAGGTATATTGCTGTTACTTTGAATTTTAATATACAGGCATACAAATATAAGTAATACAAGTAAGTTTTAAGCTTAACTTTCTTTAAGCAAATCATATAATTTAAACAGTGATTTATTTTAAATGAAGTGCCCAATTACTTCTTTCCTTGCAGGGCCTCTACACAGTGTTGAAGTTGCGTATTGCATAATTCTGGGAAGTACCATTCTCAAAAACAGTACAATCTTTATAATGAGTCTGTTTCCTTATATCCTTTTTTTCTTAATTAAAATTTTGTTTCCTTATATTCTTAAATCTTGTTTTTCTTTTCTCAACTCAAAATTCAAGGAAAAGCATCATCTAGGAATACCACCAAGCTGCAATATTTTTATTGACTAAAGCAAAAACTCTATCTTAACTTGCCAAATTTGCAAGGATTTGCCAGGGCTTTGTGCATGTTAATCTAAAAGAGTTAGTGCCAGATAGATAGATAGATAGATAGATAGATAGATAGATAGATAGATAAATGAATGAATGAATGAATGAATGAATGAGTGCCTGGTAAATTTGTAATGAGGCTTTGGGTTTAACTCCATATCTAGTTAACTATGTCTAGATGCATGCCTTTCGAAAAGTTCTTTTACTTCTGGAACCTCTGTGTATCTCCGGATGAAAAATTGGGGTAATTCTACTTACACGAGAGAACGTCAGCTGCGTGGAGCTAACCAACAGATTGTGGTAGGGCCACCTCATGTTTAGTTTGAATTGCTCATAGAGGAAATCAACAGGGGTAGAAGGCATCTGGGGTAGCGGGGAGTCTGTGCTTGGAACTGTCAGGAAAGGGTGGGAGAGTAGTTTGGAAGCTCTTTGGAGATGCCTATTGGTGCAGCAAAACTGGACTGATCAATGGTGGAATAGAGACTGGGGGCACATCAGCAGAAAAAGAAATCAAGGACAGTGCCAGGTAGCAGTGGGTGAAACTCACCAGTGCTGTGAATGCTGAGGATATGAAGCATTCTCCTTTTACAAGACACCTTGCTCACTCTGTTGGGCAATGTACAACTCTTAAATGGGTTGAACTGCAGCAGACAATTCTAAGACCTAAAGGATGTGATGCATTTAATGTACTCAGCACAGTGTTTGAGCCTAATATGAGATCAACAAACTTTGGTTCCCTGTAGCCCTTTTTAGAGCATGGATTCACTTTACCAGGGCAAAGCAAGCATTATGGAGGACCTAACTCAAGAAATCCTACTTGCCAAACATAGTGGGCATTTGTTGGGTTTTTTCATCTCCCCTCCATTGTTTCCTTTTGGAGTCTGCACTTCCTCACTTCATGTGCCTTTAGAAGGGCTCACAGTCATAAGATCCTGTATCACCAACCACAGGGGAAGACACATGATCCAGCTGAACAGAGTCTAACAGTGGACATTACCCACACGAGGCCAGAGTATTTTTTCAGGAATTAATTAATTGCTGAGAGAAAAAAAAAGAGCTACTTCTGAGATTGCAAACTGAAAGGCCCACTTAAACCAAAAGCTGCCGGGGGCCCAAACAAAGCAAAACAGTGTCAATAGATTAAAAAAGAGATGGACATCACCTGAATCCTATTGTACCTGAAGTCCTAGACTTCTTGGCTACATAAGACAATTAGTTCCCTTCTTTTACTAAAATTAATTTGAATTGTATTTCTATTACTCACAATCGATAGACCCGACAACTTTGTGGGGATTATCTTTGGGGATTAAATTTTGCCATAGAATATACAAGAAAACATATCATTTTCTCCTTCTCACTATAGATTTTAATCTAAACTATTTTTAAAAAATAAAGTTAAACTGGCATTTCTGTGCTTGAACCATTGGACCAGTTATTGAGATTTTTTTTCAGATGTCCACAGTATAATAATTTTTCTGTCCTGGTGTAAAGATGAGGACACTGGTGGAATGGTGAGTGCTCTCCTAGCCAGTGAAAATACCACAGGTTGATGTGGGCACAGGCACTGTCTGTTTCCAGAGTCAATCAAGGGAGCAAAGTTGAGAGTTAATCTTGTGACATGGCAGCAGGGCCTCCCAAAGTCCATGAGCAGAGGTATAGTCAAATGACTTGTCTTAACAAAGAAGAAGACAGAATTCTATATATAGAGCCTAGGCATGGAGTTAGGAAATTGGGAAACCAAAAGTTAGAGAGGTCGTGGGGACCAGCAGATACTGTAGGTAGGGCAGGAAGGGAGGCCTGAGATGAACCTGCAACATTGCTGGATCTATACGCTCTCCAAGTTAACAGATGGGTTAAAGACAATGGAGTTAAAAGGCCAGGGCAAGAGCAGATATCTACAGGCTATGTATTATTAACTAGGCTATTATCACAATGTAACCACACAAATAGAACAAATAGTTATAGGAAGTAAACATTCATTTACTTACTAACACATTATTTTTATTATAATCATGACACACTGAGCATTTTTTTTTATATAGTGTACTAGCAAAGGAGATGGAGAAAAACCCAAGAACTGGACTTGGCTTTCTAGGAGCCACCATCTAATTAAAGTTATCTTTATATGTGCACAGATAACTAACATATAAAGGAGTGTGTAATGGTTAAATGTCACCCCAAAGGTTTGGACGGCAAAGGCTATAAATTTCTAGGGAGACAGACATTATTCTTGGGAGATTGGAAGAGGCTTCTTGGGTGTGGGGGCTAGAGCTGGGTGGGTAGTCACCGTGATGAAGGGAGCCACATGGATTTCAAAAGCAGAGTGGCCTCTACCACTCATTTGACATGAGGCTGTAGGCGAAGCCTTAGCTTCTCTGAATCTTATTTCTCCTCCTGTGTAAATGGAAAATAATTTTTCCATATACCCCAGGTTAGGGTGAAGATATAATAAGATAAGCAGATCTGGGCTCCAACAGCCTTAAAGTGGTCCTCACACCCCAGGGTGGCTCAAGAGTTGCAAAATGATCAGGAATAACAAGAAGAGACCTTGTGAATGGGAGTAAGAGACAATCTGGTTGGGTGGGTAGATCAACAACATTTCCCATTTTATTTTTTTCAAACTTTCCCAGTTTGCTTTTAAGTTTGGTAGGACTTTGTGGTGCTGAGGACTTGATCCCAAACTCCTCCCCATCTCCAGCAGCCTGTGATAGCAATATATCAGCAATCACCCCTCAAGAGCCTAGCTATCACTCCAAGGAAAGTGGGGGCAGAAACTCTGAATTAATTGAGAATAAGTTTCTTGTACCAGGCACGGGCTCAAAAAAAAAGAATTAAGCTATTTTAGAACAAGTGGAAGGTTATATTGCTTAGACAATGGAGTTCATGAGTTATAATTTACACCAACTAATATGTAAAGCATTCAGAGTCAATCAGCATATATTTGCTTTCTTCATCTTTTCCCATTCCTCAACATTTCAAGAATGGATATGACTCTGAATAGAATCAATGAAAGCAGAGCCATCAGGTGTAGATAGCCTTTTACAGGTCTGCCTTTATGACTGTAAAAATAATTCAAAGCACATGTTTCTCCTGATGGCAGGGAAATCATTTTACTGCCACATAGAAAGAACATCAAATTTAAAAAATCATTTCTGTATACCTCCATCTATGGCTTCTCATACTAGAGAAGTTGACAAAATTATGACTCATCTGTGACCAAGTTTTGAAAGGTGTAAAAATGAAATCAAGTGTCCACTTATCCACATGTAGTGTATGTGTCCTCCAGAGAGGAGGAAATATCTTTCTCTGGTGACATTTAAGAAACTGGCAGAGACAGCTATCATTCAGTGTGGGTTGGCTGCAGAGCCGCCCCAAGGCAGTGTCATGGTGCTGAGAGCAGGGACTGGGACAGCTCCCAGGGCTTGAGGAAATAGGTCAGGGCTGACAGCAGCAGCTCGTTACCTTTGCCTTCCCACACCCACCTCCCTCTACCCCATGCACTTCTGGTTCCCCAACCTTTGCTCAGTCCTTTCGGACAGTGAAGTCAGCTCATCTTCCTTCCTTTGAGTTCCACAATTCTTCCCTCAAGTTAACAGGAACACAAATCTAAAATGCCTCTCAAATAGAAAACTAAGAAAATCTTCCAGGTTGATTGATGGTGGGAACAGCGAAAGCCTTATTTCCGACTTCCCCAAGTTTAATTTTTTAAAACTAGGTGCTGAAATTTTGTATTAGACTATAGGCAAAGTGGAGCCTGCATTAGCTTCTTGAGCTTGATTTAATGTAGGCAGATAAGAAATGTTATCGTAATTCTGAAAATATCTTAACTCCTTATTTATCTAGCATCATTACAAATGAAATGCTGTATGTGAGTTAATTTTATGGGTAACTGATCTTTGCCCTTTAAGCATGAACACATCTCTTTCATTTAAATGTATTTTATAATTTCTTCACTTAATAAATATGCCCTATTAAGAATTATTACCATACTTCTTGGCCAGCCAGGGCCCCTGAAATGGACCTCAGTGGCTGAGTTTTGCTGAACTAATTTTGTGCAGTCCAAGAGGGCTGGGACATACATCCCCACACAATGTCTTCAGAGACCTGTACAGGACTAATCCGTGAGACATCTTTCTGCCATATTCCACGCTACCGAATCTCACAGATGAGGTCATCACTAGCCAAGTTAATATTGGGGTTTCTTTCTGACAGTAACAAACTATGAACTACTCCGGGGGAAGAGTAGAATAGCAAGTCTAGGGCAAAGCCAGCCGTGCCAGGGAAGGAATGGAGGAAGCTCTTGGGAGGAGGTAATAGTTACATTTCTGGTGATCGTTGGAAGTCCATTGCATGCAGTCTGCTGGATTAACCAGTTTTTACTAGCCCTTCTACGTGCAAGGTCATTTTTGCTCTAGAGGCTGCATAAAGGGCAGAATAATTTTTTGATACTGACATTGGCACTATCTTTATCCCCATCGCGGTTGTTGATTTGACATGTTGGGTCCTGTAGAGTCTCCCTCAGTCCTCATGGCTTCCAACCTGCCGTCAACTGTGTTGGAGAAGGAATGAAAGCTGTCCAAAAAGCTTTCACACTACCCTTACCAACCACTACCAACAACAAAGGATCCCTGCTCAAGTGTTCGTGATTGCCCTAATTTCACCTGCACTTTTAATTCATTGTGTCCGAGACTGGCTGGGCAAGTCTATCACCTCACATACAGAGGGGCATGGCCCTCGAGAGAATTATTTTCCCCTTATCACACCAAAGAATATTTTACTTGTTTATCAGGTCATAGCTGTGTTTCAGGTGATGTTTTTAGAGGTTAAAAACAAAATAAAACAATAAATCTATTCTCCATGCTACAGCCAAAGTGGTTACTTAACATGCAAATCTAATTATGTAACTTCCCTCAGCAGCTTCCCACCATCCTTAGAATAAAGTTCAAAATGCTTGAAGGCCCTACCAGCCTCATCCTTCTCTTCAGCCTCCTCTCCCATCAGTCTTCCCTCACCCTCTATGCTCACCCACCGTGGGGTACCCAGTCCAGGCCCTCAAACCAGTCCTGCCTTTGCCCAGCCTGCGGCCTTTCCACAAACAGTTCTGTCCACTTGTTAATGCACAAACAAACAAAACAAAATATTCATCCTTCAGATCTCAACTTAAATGTCAATTTCTCAGAGAAACCTTTACTGATCACCCCCCAAAGACTAAATGCCCTTGCAGTAGCTACCTAGGCACGGCCTCCAACCCCAAGATCCATCACTCTTGCAATCACTCATTCAATGGTAGTCCTTCCTCACTAAGCTCCATGAGCATGGTGACAGGGCAGGTACCGGTTTTGCAGTGCCTGAGCTTCAACGGTTGGGAGAGGGGACTGGCTTTTTGACAAAAAACAATATAAAAATTACCTAAAGTTGCATAAATAGATCATGTGAATGCTTTTCTAAGGCCTCTCTTTGGGCCTTGAATGGGGCTATGCTAGTGAGAGAATCTGAAGCTTAAGGTTCTTTATTTAGCCTCATGGTAACACTGTCTGTGGGCAGAGACTATATTTGTCTTGTTCACTGGTTCACTGCTATGCTCCTGGCACCTGAAAATTTTATTTGAGTGACTGTTGCTTATTACTTTTCTAATCACTGAATGCAGAAAAGTAAGAATTAGAAAACTCCTAATATTTTTTGAATATTAAACCAGTATATATTTACCAGTAGAACTAGGTGATCCCACCAAGAATGGAAGAAGTGGATTGGCTCTCTGAGCATTGAGTAGATCTTCTATGAAAAGAAGATACCTGATCTTTTCTCTTCCAGGAGAGGCAGGTCCTGGATGAGACTGTCAGAGGAGTAGGCCATGGCCACACCAGTCAGGCTGATTCTGATCACTAGCCCTGACTGCATGGGGAGAAATCTGAATTTCTAAATGTGAGGTTCTTAATCAGGAGTTCTCGATGAACCCACACTGCTTGTAAAATTGGGAATACTTTTTCCTATGGTCATACCTCCAGGAGAGGAATCTGGTTTTCATCAAATTCTCAAAGTGATATGAGATCTCCCAAAACATGACTAATTACTACAGATTAGACCAGCAAAGCTGCATGGAATCAATGGAGATAGCCGAGTAGCTGAGACAGACCAGGGTTCTTTTCCCAGCCCTGCTTCTTAGTAGAAGAGGACTTTCATAATTTACTCAACCTCTGTATAATGGGACTATTAATGCTTACCCACAAAGTGACCACATGATAGTACAGTTATACACGTATATGCTTAATACATATTGTCTGGCCCAGTTCCTGTCCCATAGTATACACTCAAGAAATATGTGTTCTCTGTTCTTCTAAATAAATAGTTTTTCATTGCTCAGTATGATCACTGTACTGGAGATTAAATTATTTAAGAATAACGTATTCATCCACCCATGCATTTATTTAAAAAAATTTATTCAACATCTACTATGTGCCAGACACTGTGCTAGGCTGGGGATAAAGTAGAAAAGAGCAATAAAATGATTAAAAGGGGTGAGGACAAATCAATTAGACTGAAAAAAATCAGTCGTTTTGAAACTTTTACATCTCATGATGTTTATGTATTCTCTCTTGGATATTGAACCTCTTTGGCTGTCTACATTATTTCAAAATATCTGGACAAAAATGGAAAAATAGAGTCAGTCATGTGGCTTTTTATGCAGAGGATAGCAACAATCCAGATGTTTCCAAATATTCATGTGTCCACTGTTATCCAGGCAACCATTTTTGGAGGATTGAAATTTTTATTTTCAATGAGATGGCATTGCTTTGGGTACACACAGTCTTGTCAGTTTCATGTTACAAACCAACAAATATCCTGTCTCTGATACAGGCCAAATGCAACTTGTGCTTTCAAAGCAACCCCTCCCCCCCAAAAAAAAGAGTAATAAAAAATTATGACAATATGTGGGTCTTAAAGCCAACATAAAATTATTCAGAATTAGTCTCTTAGTCTGTCTGTCTGTCTCTCTCCCCTCCCCCATCACACACACACACACACACACACACACACACACACACACACACACACAATTAGCCCTGCTTTATCTCCTTCTGCTTCCCTGCCTCCCCACAGCCAGTCATTACCAGATAGGTGAAGCTTCCCCAAGTGCACAAGTGTCCCCCAAACACACACCTAGTGTTGCTAGATAAAACACAGAATATCCAGTTAAATTTGAACTTCAGATAAGTAACAAATACATTTTTAGTATAAATATGTCCAGATATTGCATGAGACATACTTATACTAAAATTATACTTTATCTGAAATTCGACTTTAACTGGATGTCCTATATTTTTATTTATTAAATATGGCAACTCCACCCCATCCTAAGTTTCTGGCACTCTCACGCCTTCGGCTCTCAGTGCCATTTTCACCGTGGCACATCCCATTTCCCAGGATGGCGCTTCTCTGGAACCCACTTCAAATTCTTGCTCTACAAAGCCCTGCCTTTGAAACACCACCCACTGGAATTATTCACCACTGTGCTCTGCAGCTCCCAGCTTTTCTTTCTCGGGCAGCCAGAGCTCTTGGTCACTGGTCTCCTCTCCACCGGTGGCCTCTACTGTCACTGGATCCCTTCCCTGCCTGGATCCTCTGCTACCTGATGATACTGTAACAGAACCCTGACCCCTGTGCAAACTGCCCTGCGGCTGCCTTAGAGCATCTCAAATAAATTTTCAGACCCCCTGATGGATCCCCAACAGGACAGCACATTTATATTCACATTAGCTGACATAAGGATTAGCTGCATTCACAAGCTAAAATGAACGTCAGCAGATGCAGTCAAGAAGAGACTATTTATTTCCAAGAAGAAATGTAACTAAATGAGAAAATATCTACTAAACCAATAAACAAATTAATAGTTGCACAAAACATAATTTATCTCAGAGCCTGCAATTTAACTACATAAGCATATAATATCAAAACTTTTTTTTTCCTATTAATTTATCAAGGTCTTATTTAATTGCTGTAAACACCTAAAGACATGAGCAAATTAACACATAAAATTGCAGGATTTTAGCTGATACATATTCATGAACGCATGTTGTTGTGATCAGGCAAATAATGACCTGAGACATTGATAAATTTGATAGAAGCAAAAGAAAAACATAGCACACTGTTAGAATTCTCTGCAGATCACATAATGGAATCTTTGATAAGCCCTATTCTAAGAGATCATTCATAACAATTATTGTATTTTTGTAATTCTTCCAGGAGAGAGAGTGGCAAATGTTTAATCAGTGCGCTTCATAAAAACACTGTCCCCAAAACACTTGAAAGCTAGATCCATGCTAAAGAATGCTGGCTTCTTGGAAGGCTAATCCAGGCCCTGTTTCTCAGAATCAGTCTCACATTTTTACTGGCATTCTTGCTTCTATATCTACTGCCACTCAGAAAGGACTGACAGTTTTCCAAGCATTTGTGGGAATCTCAAGTTACAGCTATTCTGGGGGCTTCAAAATGAATGTCTTTTATTTGGATGGAAATATACAGCATGCATTGACTCACCCAGAGTTGCTACAGCACAGTTATTTTTGAATCTCCAGCCTGCTAACCTCTCTCGTTAGAACCCATCCGTACATAGCTCCTATTCATTAAATTCTTTGCTCTCACCCAAGCAGGCAGTGCCCCTGTGGGCTAGAAACTGTACTTAGTCCGAACATAGCTGGACTGGTTCTGACAAAAGAAGCTGAGAAAACGCCTATGGCAGACAATGAGGCTAAGATGCAAAGGCATGGACTGGGACAGGTCCTGCAAATGGCTCTCAAGAAAAGGGCACAATTACGCAGCACATCTATAGGAATACTAATTGATTTCTGCAGATCCCACAGTAAACTTCAAAATCTGTCCCAACACAACAGTCTAGTCAGCCATTTCCAATTAACCTAGAGCAGGGAGCTCTTCAAAGTTAGTGCCTCCCCAGGTCCAACTGAGCTCAACAAGAAAGTCAGGCTCTGGACAGAACTACAATGCTGCCACCAAAACAATGTTTTTAAAGTATTTACTATGTTTTGAAAACTATATATATATATAATCTCTCTCTACATATATACACACATATATAATATATATTACTATAACTACAAATATATAAATGCCTTTATTCCCCACAGTAGTCCTATAACACAGGTGCTAATACTGTGCCATAATAATAACTTGCTCAAAGTCATATACAACAAAGTTGAAGATTCAAATACAGGCCTATCTCCCTTTACATCCTGTACTATGAGCCATTGTGCTGACAGCTGGACCACCATTAAGTGGAGAAAAACAGACATCTGCTCATGTAGCATGATTTCAAGGAACAAGAGGAAGATCCTCTCTGCTCACTACATCTTCAAGCTCTCCCTCTCAACACAGATCTGTGTGCTTTAACCAAAAGGGGGACAACTGGTAGACTAGAGAGAGCATAAAACACAGAGCTGCACTTGGCCCCTACATAGCAATCTGACTTTGGGTAAGTAGCTTAGCCGCCCTGGGGATGATTATAATGATACCTACCCCACCAGATTATATGGCGATTAAATGAAACATGTAGAGAAGCATGCTTTGAGAGTAGAATGTGGTGTGCAAGAGTTACTTAGAGTAGAATGTGGTGTGCAAGAGTTGACATTAGGAATTAGATAAAGCACATGCTTTCTTCCAGAAGTGTTTGCATTCAGACAATGATATTTACTTTGACATTCTAAGTGGTGTTGGAGATGAGTGGTAGTGGCTTTTGGGAGATTGGACACATAGGGGTTATAAGGAAGGGGCATAAGGATGCTCGACATGGCTGGTGGTGGAGAGAGGAAGCTGGGGCTCCTACTTTCCACTTGTACCAACGGCAACAGTGTAGCTAGAACCATCATCCCCGGATACATACTAGATTTGTACGCTACCTTTGTTAGAAAGTTCTCAGGCTATCAGGAACTTTCCAATTAAATCTTGTAAAATACAGATGAGATAATTAGAGAGTAGTTATAATCCATGCGGATGAAGACACAAGCACAGGGTATTTTAGGAAGTGCCTAGGAGTCAGAGAGGGTGCCAGGGATAAGAACAAGCGCAAATACTCCAGTCCCCAGGGCACGGTCAGTATAGACCAGTGAAGGAAAGTCTTAAGATTCTCCCACATTCATAGCACACATTGCTCAATGACCTCAAATGTACTGTATGATGTCTTATGTTCGTTTTTAAGTAAAGGCTATTTAATCCTTTTGCAAGTCAGTCAAGCCTTCTGTGGTGGGCACCTAACTGCTGTAGTCCCATGACATTTCATTTCCATAGGCACTTTGCACATTCTATGGGGAGCTTTGGTTATTTGGACACTTATCGAGTACAAGAAATAACCATGCTACCACCCTGAGGGCCTTTCACATTTGTCTAGATCACTCACAAAGCCTTTCTTGGCATCTGTGTCATAAGGTGAATCTAACTGAACTAGACAGGATGGAATTATACTGAGTTGAACTAAATTTGAGTCAGTCGAACTGCCCTTAGGAAAGTCAGTTGCTTTTCTAACCTTCAACTAGGTAAAGTGAGAGGGTCTCTTACCTTCTGGCCATTGTCTCAGACCAGCCAGATCTTGGCGCACCCCATCAGTGCATGGGACACTCATCCACCCAGTTGCTGGAATCATCTTCGATATCACTTCTTCCCTTTCACCTTTGCCTCTCACACGACCTGTTACCAAATCCTGCTCATTTTTATCTCATGCTCACCTTGGGACTCCATTCACTTCTCTCAGTCTTTGTGACCACAACTGTTGTCCATATAACCACCACCTCCCATCTTGATGACTCATACAGCCTACTGAATCGTCTCTCGACCCACTAATATAGCCTCTACTCCAAAGCTAAAATGATTTAAAAATAAAAAGCAGCAAAAAACCAATGAGATCATAGTTCTCTCCTGATGAAACCCCTATGGGCTTCCCCTCTCCATTAGAATGAAGTTAAAATTCTTGGTGCAGCTCATGAACACAGCCTGGACCTTCTCTCCTGGACTGCTCATGCCATGCTGGCCACTAGTATCTGGCCTCCCCAGCCATTCTGACTGCAATTCTTCAAAGGTTCCATGCTCCCACATATTTCTGAGCTTTTGCCCACGTTGTCCATTTGGCCTGAATGCTCTTGATCTGAACCCCCACCCCTGTCTCCACTTTCTTATACCTAATTGATTTCAATAAGCATGTTCCTCTGTCGTGGTATAGCAGGTCTTACAGCTACGCACTCCGAGAATATTCTTACCTTCCTTCATAATGCGTATCAGAATTTGTAAGTATATAGATGTCTGATTATTTTATTAAAATCATTTTCCCATTGAGCAACAATCACTTGGAAAGAATGAACGATGTCTTTTTGGCTTACTATTGTCTCCCCAAGGCCTAGCACTGGGCTTGACACATAACATGAAACAGTAACCATTTGTTGTTCAATATTGAGTGAATGGATGCTACCAGCTCTTCAAACTGCCAATGATGACTCAGGGAGTGGGGATTATGAATTGAGATAATCCATGCACCTCTCACTCCACCCCTCCTCCCATTTGGAGCTTCGGAAGTTTTCCTTCATTTCAGCTTCAGAAATTTTGGGTTTACAATTCGCAGTGATATTTCAAAGATGGGAGAAAACACTATAGGTCATACAAATACTCAGTATGACAGTTGACAAGTTTTTATTAATGTGTGGAGTATATTAGAATAGTTCATTACTCATAGGGCATTGTTTAGAGCAGTTCCTGTCATAGTCATTAGAATGTTGACCCTAAGGGCACGGCAGGGTCCAGTCTTTACCCATTGCATCAGCTGGCTCGCAGAGCAGGCCAGAAAGGAGGCTACCTCACCGGGTTTAAATGCCTCCTATGATGGAGCAGGGGCTCATGACCTCATCTCACTGTGGAGCAGCTGCACTTGTTAGAAAGCTTTGCCTTTTGCTGTGCCTCACTGTAACCCCTTCCCCACATTCTTGGGCCCACATTTCACATAACCCTGAACGCTCATCCACATGACAAACCTTCAGTTATTTGAAGACCATTGACAAGCCACATCTGAAGCCTTCTCTTCTATATTTTATGTATTTTTCAGCCTTGATTTTTTATTTATGGACTACAGCTTGCTCTTTTATTGTGTGCATGCTTGTAGCCGCCTTAAATCCTGTGTGGAATAAGGCCATATATAGCAAATCTTTGTTTCACTCTTTTAGGCAACAACTCCAGTTCACCACCTGATAGTCTCCTCACCAACTTTGCATTATTATCTCAGTTGTATTCTTTGATATACAAATATATATATATACGCTAACACTAGAATAGGGAAAAGTATAGGGTTATTCCCAAACTTGATATTCATCATAGACACTTACTGTCAAGTCCGTGGCAGGGTCTCTGAGCGCAGTGTCATAGGACCGACAGACAGACTTTGGGAAGATGAGTGCTTGTCCCATCCCTGCTGTTTCAGTTTCATTTCACGAAACAGTTATTAGTGACATGCTAAGGCTTTGGAAACCCCTAAAACTACCACCGCTGATATCTGCAGTGATAACCTGGCCTCTTACATAAACTAGAAGATCAAGGTCACAGGACTAGAATGCCCTCGTGTCCCTCTACATTAACTCAAGCTCACTCCCTCTCCCCCTCCACTGCTCTCCATCTGCAGTCTGTATGTGCTTTTGAAAACCATTCTCTGTCTTAACCTCTTCCTTTTAATTACATCAGGCCTGTTCCAACAAGTATCCCAGTTACCTGAGTAGCTCGATCTTTCCCTTACAGCTAACACCCTCCCCTCTGCATGCAAAATGCTCAGGTCATCTCTAGCCTAAAAATTTCTAATAATGAAATATTTAATATCTTATATTAGCCCAAAGCTGTCATCCTAACTCTTTCTGTTCGAGCATGAATAAACCTCCGGAAGGTTTATTGTTATGCAAGGATAGATCCAGGTTTTTTGGGACCTGAAGCTTATGCAATTTGGGGGAAGAGGGACTCTTTAAAATAAAGAATTCAAAATTATAAATTAAAAAATTAGGTACAAAAGTAAATATTTATTTAGAAAGGGAAAAAATGCAATAAATTACAACTTTAAAAAACCAGACAATACCACAAATAGAAAATCTAAAAAAATGCAATATTTTTATTTACTAACTGCCTAGCTTCTTGAACATCCCCCTGCCCCGGCCACCTCTACATTTTCTTAGATGTATCCTCTTAGATTGCTACTTTATTTGGCAAGAATGCAATCTGTCCTCCAGCATAATCAAAAATATTTGCTTATTATTGATGGTTAGGAAAATTTCAGCTTCCTATTTCATTACTGGTAATATGCAAGCTTGTAGGATTTTTTTTTCTTCAAATTGTAAAAATCTCTATCAAGTTTCTTTCATTACTGAGCTGAAAGATTTCAGAACATTTCAAGTTTTTTGGTGCTGTGACTAATCTTAAGTCTTTGAACTGACAACACCCATTAACCAGTTTGTCACTGCTGTCTCATCGCAGTGGTATATTATGAATGTTAGTTTGTCTTATCTGATAGGAGAGAATTTGCATTTTGACTGGGCCTTGACAGGAATCAGATCCTCTTCTTGCAATTTTACACATCTCATAATTGCAAAGGAGGTCTATACACCAGCTTCTGGCTCTGCACATTTCAGCCTTTTCTCCTCCACTGCCCACTTGGTGTCAATGCTGGGTGAGTCTGCCCAGTGGGCAGGAACTATTAGCAGTAACTTCACAATGTGTTAACAATATGCAAACCACACATTTTATCTCCTTAAACCCTAACTCTAGTTCTCTAAACTGATGCCAGAATGCCATTCAATAACAGGAAAAATGTGAGTAAAGGAGAATAGAAAGAGACTGCAGTTAAATGGGCAGAATATTTGTGTTCCTCCAAAATTCATATGTTAAACTCATAATCCCTAATGTGATGGAATTTGGAAATGAGTTTTTTGAGAGATAGAGTAGGTCATGAGGGTGGAGCCCTCACGATGGAATAAATGCCCTTATAGAAAAGGATCTCTCTCTCTCTCTCTCTCTCTCCCCTCTTCTCCCTCCCTCCCTCTCTCCTTCCCTTTCTTCCTCCCTCCCTCCATCCCCCACCTGGAGAGAAGACCTCATCTGCAAACCAGGAAGAGGGCTCTCACCGGAATCTGACCATGTTGGTACCCTGATGTACCAGACTTTCCAGCCTTTGTGTCTGTGAGAAATTTCTGTTGTTTAAGCCACTCAGTATGTAGAATCTTGTTAAAGCAGCCCTAACAGAGTAAGTCAAGTATCTTACATTTGTAAGTTCTACAGATCCCATAACCATGAGAAGACATTACTAAGGTCCTAGGGTCTGGGAAAGATCTGGATAGGTGTGGGGCTTAAAACTGAGGTCTCATATGTTTCCTGGTACATCTGCCTTGGCTGTGTGTATATCCTCAAGAAGAATCTCCAAGTCCTGACCTTTTACCCAGACACACCCTCCTACCATTTTACCCCTTGGAGTTTGGCTTTTACTCTACCTTCTTGTAACTCAGCAAAGACCAGTTAACCACCCAATCTTTATTCTTCTCAACCCTCTTCCTTTTTTCTCTGATTCTTTGCCTCTCACTTAGCAACTTCCAAACTCATTCATCTCTCTCTCTTTGTCATCGTCTATCTCCCCCATGCTTTCATCTCCCTTTTGTACTCCCTAAGTGAGAATGCTGTCTCAAGTTCTGGCCTGACTCCTCCTTCCTTCTTTCTGTAGAACACTCTTCCTTGGAAATATCATCCACAGACTTCCCTTATCACCTAGAGAGAAGAAATTTCTCTCTAGAGCCAATTTTATTACCTGCACACATGTCTCCAACACTTTAATCCAGTGTCTTTTGCCCACACTCGCTCTTCCTCCTTGGATATACTTTATCTATTAGTGCTGAGAGATTTTGTTGACTCCTGTTTCTCCCTTGACCACCAATTTCTCCCTCCCCTTTCCTACTGCCACTGCCCTATTTCTAGCCTTAGTATCTTTTAATTAAAGTAAAAGTCTCTCAGTTGCTCCAGAGAATTCTACAACCTAATGCTTCCAGCCTCCTTCCACTCAGATGTTCTTTTTCCTTCTCTTCAGAACTGCCACATACTTTTTATGTCTCTTATAGGATTTATTATATTTCATCTTATATTTATGTAGTGATAACTAACAATCAAAGTACCTACAATGTGCTAAGCATTTTGCACCATCTCATTTAATTCTCACATTCACTCTGTGGCTGGCTATTGTTAACATGATTATTATTTCTATTTTCAATAAAAAACATGAGCCTCAGAAAAACTGAATAACTTACTCAAGGTCACATAGAAAGTAGCAGAACCAGAATTTAGATGCAGCTCTCTGACAACAAAAAATCATGAGCTTAATCACCCAAAACAGATTAATAATAATAATAATAAAATAATAATAGCTACCACACATTATACATTTGCCATCTGTTCTATAAACCTCACATTACCCTGTGAGATTATACTATTATCCTTTTATTATAGAGGAGAAAACTGAGGCCCAGAAATTTTAGGTTACCCTTCTAAGGTCTCCTAACTGGTACTGGCGGAGCTATGATTGAAGCACAAAGCACAAGCCATTTGGCTACAGAGCCCATACTAGTAACTATGTCACCAGACTTCCTCCTTCACTGCTCTGCTGACTTCGTTTCAATTGTCTTGGCCTTCCTAGTATAAAATAGACTCCCTGAAAGCAGGGGCCACTTCTTATTCATTTTTTTCATGCTAAAGATGATCTTATTTTGAAATAATTTCAAAAACGATGCAAATACAGCACAAAAATATTTTTTCCTGAACCATTTTAGAGTAAGTTAGTAACATGTTGCCCTACAACCCCTCAACAATTTAGTGTATATTTCCTCCAGACAAGGACATTCTTCAACATAACTATAATAAAACCATCAAAACGAGGAAATTATATCAATAACATTTAATTACCATCTAATTTCAAACTCCACTCAGTTTTTACCATTTGTCTCAATAATGTTCTTTATAGCAATAGAATCCAAAGCAGATTATGACATTTGGTTGTCTGTGTCTTTAGTCTCTTGCAATCTGGAATAGTTCCCCAGTGTTTCCTCAACATCCATATCCTTGACACTTTTCAAAATTGCAGGCCAGTTATTAGTAAAATGTATCTCACTTTGAGTCTGCCTAATGTTTTCTCATGATTGGATTCAGGTTATATATCTTTAGCAGCAGTGTCTCAGAAGTGATACTTAGTTCTTCTATGTCTTCCTATTAAGTGGTCACAATTTCTTTTTGTCTCTTTCCTGGTAAGGTTAATTTTGATAATTAGATTAACGTGATATCTGCCAGGTTTTAAGTTACTCTCTTTTCTCCTTGATACATAAATATTTTATGAGAGGCACTTCTTGAGACTATATAAATATCTTCTATTCATCAAACTTTTCCCTACTTAGTTTTAATATCCAATAGATGTTTCTTGGCTTAATTACTACTATAAAGGTTGCCAAATGGTGATCTTCTAATGCAATTATTTCTTCTACATTTATTAGTCAGCATTCATTTCTCTCAATTTATTTATCCATTGATCGATTTATATTAGTATAGATTTCTGGATCCTATTTTATTCAATAGGTTATAATCTTTTAGTAACATTTATTCTAAAGCTCAAATTATCCCAGTTTTGTGTCCTTCAAAGAGGCTTCTGTGTCCTTTTATCAGGTTATTATTCCTTGAGTATTCCCTTATGTCCTGGGACAATAAGATATTCCAGGCTTTTTATTTTTTTCCAGGCTTTTCTTATACTTTCTCTGCCCCAGTCCTGGAATCAGTCATTTTGCCAAGCAATCATGGTTCCTTTTAGTAAAGAACGGTATTTAGAATTCAAGACTAATCCTCTAAATGTGCTTGCTGTGATTGGGGTGTCACTGTTCCAGGGCTCTCTTAGTGGGCAAAGCTAAAAAGCTAGGAAATGTGTGTGTGTGTGTGTGTGTGTGTGTGTGTGTGTGTGTAAAGCAATGAGTTCACATCAATATCTGCAATTCCAACTTAACATCACTTGATTCATTTTATTTTTCTTCTTTTCCAACTTTATAATTCTCTTATTGAATAGTATGAAACCATTATCCTCAATTTATTTACTTATGGGATCAGTCTCCCCATATGTATCCAATCTCCTGATGCAGTCACATCTCCCCACCCTCACATGAATGCCCTTCTTACTCTCCTCAGGCCTTGATTTCCGTGCCAGCCTGTCCCACCCCACCTCCACCAACTCGCCTTCCCACACAGTAGCCAGTCTTGTTCATCCCCCTCTAATGGTCTTTGGACTGAATTATTCAGGAAGCTTATTAATTTTATAATAAATTTCTGGACTAGCATAATGCTCTTTGCCAAGTGATTACTCAATTCACTTTATTTTAACAGAATAAAATAAACACTTGCCCACTAGAGGTTTTTCTACATAAAAAGGAGCCTTTTTAAGAAAACAAGACAGTTTATACTTTCTTATTATAAAAAATAGTTCTGTAAGAACAAACATTAAACAAAAAGTAAGTTCTTATTAAGAAGCCTAAATCTAAATTTTATAAAGCATAGACGAAGTATCAAACAAAAGGTCATCATTTTCCCTCTACATCTGGCCTGCCCCAGCGTCCACAGAGCTCCTGACCTTCATTCTTTTCCAGTCTTTTATTAAGGAAAAATGTCTAATTTTTTTCCAAACATGTTTTTGTTCCTTCATGAATTTCAGCTGATTACTTAGTTTTTCCCTGCCCAGGCGGTCTAAAGTCTACCGCCTGGCATTTCAAATGTTATTGTGGGGTTGTCGTGATACATAACTGCCAGCCGCTTTCTCCAGATGAAGACTCCTCTTTCCTGTGAGGGTCCCTCTCGACAAGCCCATCACTAAAGGGTTCCTCAATCTAAGAACACAGTTTCTCTGTTACACATCTTGATCCAGAATAGTTTTTGTTTCTAACTTTTCAAAATTATGAATATATTATATATAAAAGAGCATATACAGCTTTTTTCATGAATATTACATTTTAGTTGTTTTGTTTTTTCAAATTAAGGCTCACACAGATGTGATGTGGTTATAAAATAAACAGATGTATGGCTTATGATTTCATTACTTTTACAGTTTACTTTAAATATACTAAAACAAATATATTTTTTTAATATTTGTTCTTCAGGTTTTCTGGAGATATTACAGAATATGGCTACCAGCAAACAAAGGTACAGAATCCATATTTCTTACGCTTAAATTAAAATGTCTATGGACATTTGTGAAGGCCTGGATTGGAAATTTCAGTGACAATCGAATAACTGCTAGCAAGAAACTTCAGATCTAACTCATCAACAGTAAGTAAGACAAGAGCCTAGTTTCTATTTCCATCTACAGCAGACTATATGGTAACAATAATGACTCATACATATTATTATATGTATTCTTCACAAGAACAATTTGAGATTAATAAGAGCCATCACGTGATTGCACAAGCTCACATATCTTTGAGGTGGCAGAACTAAACTGCATTCCCAGGTCTTCATTCACCCCACACATCACACAGCCTCTCGAGACTAGATTATGTTTGCAATAGGTTTCTAATTTCTCAACTACATGTTATGCTGTGCATCCAAACTCCCTTCTACCTAATGAGGTAAATAAACCAAGCCGATCAAGTCTAAATACATGGGGAAAATGACTTCTGAAAAGTTTTCTTTAAGATAACTGGCTTATTCAAATAATTGTTTTCCCTTCAAGCTAAAGAACAAGGTATCTAAAATAATTCCCAACTAGATTATATTCAGAAATAAGGAAACTTCAGAAATTAATTATGAGCAGTTTTTTAATGGACAAATTAGATTGAATGGAATGCCTTTTCTTCTGGATTATCATTTTTATATGGACAGGATCTTAAATTTCATTCATAGTCTATTTTTCAAAGATGGCTTTGCTACAACCATGAGACTATAGGATGAAAAAAAAGTCAGTATTTAATGGTCTTTGCAAAGCCAAAAATACATTTCAATTTTTGATGAATATATTACTTCTACCACTTTAACCTATTGAAAATCCAAAGAATTCTATCATTATGAGCAATATATATTGTGTTTTTATTATTATAAAATTAATGCATACTAATTTTTTTAAATGTAGAAAGTTATAAAGAAGAAAACTAAAATCACATATATTCTCATCATCAAGTGATAACAATGGATTTCCCTTAAATATGTGTCTTCATGCATTTGCGCATCTGATTTTGTTTTTGAAAAATTAAAATCATATAGTAGAATTTCATTTTCTGCTTTTTTCGTTTATACAATAGCATGCCCCATGACATTAAACTCTATAATGTGACATTAATGGATGAATAATAGCCTGTGAAATGTACCCTAACTTATTTTACCATAATTTATTTAACTCTATCATTAGAAATGTAGGCTTTTTCATTTTATTTTCACTATTAAAAATAGCGATGTGATAAATACCTTTGCATATAAATCTTTGTGCGTAACTTTGGATCAATTCCTAGAAGTAAAATTATTGCATCAAAGCATATGAACTCTTTTAACAATATCAATTCATATTGTTAAATGCAATTCTAGGAAAACTACCAGTTTACACTTCAATCAGATCATCAAAAAAGTTTTGGTAGCTTCTAATATTTTAACATTATTTTGCCAATTTGCTGGTTTAAAAATTATATCTCATTGTCTAAATTTGCATTAATTTGACTATTAATAAAACCAAATATTTTTGCATATGTTAATTTCCTCTGTATGTGTACATTTATATGTGTTTTCTTCTATCTTGTATCCATTTTTCTAGTAGAATATTTACATTATTATTTTCAAACATATATTTTCATTTGTTAAATATAATAACCCTTGCCACATTTGTTGCCAATATTATTGACCAGTTAGTCATTTGCTTTTAATTTTTAAGTAGTCAAACTTTAATGTTCCCCTATGTATTCAGAGCTCATAATGTTTTAAACTTGCCATTACACATTTTAGTAAATAGAATAGTTTATATATTAATCTGTTTATTTGGACAGTAGATATTAAGCAAAGCTGTTTGAGGAGTCCAGTAACCCCTTATTCAGCAGTCTCCACTGGCAGTTTTTGAGAGTGGTGATTTGTACAAAAACACTCTTTCAAACTCAGCCTTCCATAACGCATTTTGTTTTTTTGTTTTCTTTTGTTTTATTTATTTATTTTTTTTAGGCAAAGCAATCCTTAGTTGACCTCACAGATTGCAAAGACCTTGTCAGCTTACGATCCCCTATTTTTTTTTTTTTTTATGCCTACAACACCTGGTCTTCCTAGGTGGTCTCCCATCTAAGTACTGACCAGGCCTGACCCTGCTTAGCTTTCAAGATCAGAG
>NW_011888795.1:14694250-14700307 GCF_000151845.1 Pteropus vampyrus
TGTGAAATGTACCCTAACTTATTTTACCATAATTTATTTAACTCTATCATTAGAAATGTAGGCTTTTTCATTTTATTTTCACTATTAAAAATAGCGATGTGATAAATACCTTTGCATATAAATCTTTGTGCGTAACTTTGGATCAATTCCTAGAAGTAAAATTATTGCATCAAAGCATATGAACTCTTTTAACAATATCAATTCATACTGTTAAATGCAATTCTAGGAAAACTACCAGTTTACACTTCAATCAGATCATCAAAAAAGTTTTGGTAGCTTCTAATATTTTAACATCATTTTGCCAATTTGCTGGTTTAAAAATTATATCTCATTGTCTAAATTTGCATTAATTTGACTATTAATAAAACCAAATATTTTTGCATATGTTAATTTCCTCTGTATGTGTACATTTATATGTGTTTTCTTCTATCTTGTATCCATTTTTCTAGTAGAATATTTACATTATTATTTTCAAACATATATTTTCATTTGTTAAATATAATAACCCTTGCCACATTTGTTGCCAATATTATTGACCAGTTAGTCATTTGCTTTTAATTTTTAAGTAGTCAAACTTTAATGTTCCCCTATGTATTCAGAGCTCATAATGTTTTAAACTTGCCATTACACATTTTAGTAAATAGAATAGTTTATATATTAATCTGTTTATTTGGACAGTAGATATTAAGCAAAGCTGTTTGAGGAGTCCAGTAACCCCTTATTTAGCAGTCTCCACTGGCAGTTTTTGAGAGTGGTGATTTGTACAAAAACACTCTTTCAAACTCAGCCTTCCATAACGCATTTTGTTTTTTTGTTTTCTTTTGTTTTATTTATTTATTTTTTTTAGGCAAAGCAATCCTTAGTTGACCTCACAGATTGCAAAGACCTTGTCAGCTTACGATCCCCTATTTTTTTTTTTTTTTATGCCTACAACACCTGGTCTTCCTAGGTGGTCTCCCATCTAAGTACTGACCAGGCCTGACCCTGCTTAGCTTTCAAGATCAGAGGTGATCAGGCTTATTCAGCGTAGCATGGCCATAGATTCATAACCCATTTTGAATGGAGCTTTGAACTGACCTAGAGTCTTTTGGGAATTTTGTTTCTTTCCAGACTCAATATTATTTCCTGATTATAAAAACTAAATATTATCAAAAACATCTCAAGAATCTTCTAGGAGACACTGAATGCATATTGCCAAATAGCACTTTGATGAGTTAAGAATAAATGAATGTGAACCATATGGACTATATTTCCTTTAAATAAACAAGAATATAAAGTGGAAAGGTGCATGGTCAATTAGATTTGGGGCAATTTGGAAAAAAAAGAGTATAATTCAAGCCTAAAATATAATTCGTTTACCAACTGTATATCCTTCTCAAAATAAGTTGGGTCTCTGCTGGCCACAAGTGTCAATAATCCCTGAGAGAAGACAGGAATTCCAGGTGTATTTCTCTTCAACCTACATTCCAGGTCCCTTTGTGGCACTATTTTTAAAAGAGGGAGGAACATACAAAGTATATTTCTTTTCCTTTTATCTCAGTTCTGACACTGTGAAATATTAAAATTCACATTAAGCCAGATGAACCTCCCAGCCCACTCTACGCTGAGCCAGTCCAAATGAGTGTAGCAGAGACCAACACTGGTCACACAGAATTACCTTCGAGGAATTGGGCTGATCTAGCCAAAACTGCCATCTGCCCACAGTGAAATCTGTCAATTGTGGCTATTTATGAAATCTCTAGTTGAGCTTATAAATGACTCAATCTTACCTTGCCTACTCAATGTTACTCTCTTATCCAAAAATCTCACAGTCTTACACTTATTATTCTAAAAGAAGGAGGCAATAGTAGAATAGTCACTAAAAGTATTTATGAAATGTAAAGTCTTGTGGTGAACAATGAAAAGAGGCTGAGCTTTGGAATAGAGCCTTTTTAGAGTCAAATCCTGATGACATTTGCTATGCAATATTGGATATGTTATTAACATCTCTGCGCTTCAGTTTATTTATTTGTGAAATGGGGGCAGTGCTGTCTTCCTGCCTCACTCACTGGTGGTGAGAAAACATTACTGAGGAAATAAATATAAGTGTCTGATGATCCACAGCAATTATTTAGTACATGACATTTTCATAGGCCTTCTTTGCAATGTTCCAAGTCACACAACAAAGTATTATGAATGGGATTAGGAAAAGCAGTAGGGACTAAATTGCATATGAGATTAAAAATGTTGTGGGGATGTTTAGCCTTTGTTTTATTTTTCAAAGGTAATCTACATTCTTTTAACATGATACCAACTATATTTGTATAAAACTAGGGTATGTTGCTTGGCTTTTTTTTTTTCTTCTTAATTTACCACTGTTATCTGGAATTACTTTGAAATAAACAGAAAACCAGATGGAGAAAATTCCAATCTAACACAAAAGTCCTCTGCCAGTTCCAAAAATGTTAAATATTTCCTACAAAAGATTGGCCTCAGACTCTCTATTTCAGGCAGCAGCCCATGCAGGAGATTATTAGAGATTCCTAAAGCAAGCCACTTTTGCTCTTCAAAAGTTTATATTTTTGCCAAATTCCACCTTCTAAAACTCAAACTTTCTAAGTGAAGTCTGTCATCATTTTTTTAATTTTAATTTTCAATTAGAGTTGACAGTCAATATTTTTATATTAGTTTCAGGTGTATAGCATAGTGATTAGACATTTATATAATTTACGAAGTGATCTCCCTAATTAATCTAGTACCCACCTGGCACTATACATAGTTATTACAATGTTATTGACTATATTTCCCATGCTGTACTTCACATTTCTGTGAGTATTCTGTAACTACCAATTTGTACTTCTTAATCCCTTCACCCTTTACCTGTCATTAATGTAAACATTAAGTGTGTTCACAAAGTCATTGATAACACAAAGCCAGTGGACCCCAAATGTCTCTCAAAACCAAGGCAGAAAGGGTAAGAGAGCAGTTTAAGGTAGGAATCCTTATCTCAAGGCTTGCTATAGAATTCTTTTATTTAAAGAATTATCACCAAAGTGTGAAGCTTTCTATAAAATTTTGGAGTATTTGAAAATATTGTATCATAAAACCATGCCTAATTTATCTCAAAATTTTAATACATTTTAAACATTTTTATACCTCTATACTTCAAAGAGAAATGTTTCTAAGAATTAACTATTTCGTGAGCTTTACCAAGACTCAGAGTAAATGAAACCCAAATCATCAGCAGCCTTTAGCTTATTCCTTATCCAAAAGTTTAACAATTGACTTTTATACACAAAACCATAGGCAACATAATTTCTATAACAATGTCAAATTTAAGTAGCATGTTCCTTTTTTCTGACTTTATTTCTCTATTCATAAGTTTACAGGGTATACTGTATTTAGCAGGTTATAAACCTAGGCCTTGGAGTCGGACAGAATGATTTCCTGGATTTGCCATGAATTATATGTGTGACCTTGGGGAAATGGTCTCTGAGCTTCAGCCTCCACTTATAAATTACATTGAGTAGTATCACCTTTGACTTAAGAAATAAAAAGTCATAATAATTTTACTGTACCCAAAAATATGTGAATTGTGTTCCACATAGCAATGGTAAAAGTTCACAATGTATAGAATATTTACACAGAAATTTTATTGTTCTCCTTGGATTATTTTCTTTAAAACACATACAGACACACACACAATTTTCAGAGGCTCTGGGGTTGGTCATTCTTCCTTCTGCTTCCAACACTGAAGCCATTTTACTACCTTTAAGCACCATACATACAGGATCGCAGAGTGAAAAATAGATGGGTACCTCAACTAAATGCTCCTTATAAAATATGTGTTTCCTCTGTAAATCAGAAGTTTTCATATGCGTGATCTTAGAGAAGTCATATCTGCTCTTTGGACCTTTTTTGCCCTTTTATAATTCAGTGGGTTTGATGGAACTGTGGCTGATATCTTCTCTGGGTATGTCTTCAGTGACTTGTTTAATAATTATAGCATTATATAATAAATAAGTTCATTATGCCAGAGTGAATGTCCTAAATGAGAAAATGAGATCTTAAAACTATCTGCATAATTTAATTATTCTTACCATCTATGACTACTATGACAAATAGTCTCCTGATTGTAATAAGCAAACCTCACTATGCTTCTCATAAAATAAAGTTTGTGATGAACACTGCCCAAAGAATGCAGGTTCCATTTTACTAATAAGCTTAGTCTTTGTTGTAGACTTTTTGGAAACGATTAAATATTACAAATGTAATCCACATGTAAGAGTGCATGAAATGGTTGAATAGCAAAACTTTACTGAAACGAGAGAAACTTTTTAGATTACAATCAAGGGTCAATGTGGGTTGGGGGAGGAACTGGGGTGAAGCATAGGGAATGGTTGAGATATTGGGGAACAGGAATTAACCAGAGGATAGGGTTTCTAAGCAATGAGGAGATTCTTCCAAGATCCCTTAGACTTGGATTATTTTTTCTTGGTGACCTTTAAGCTAGGAAGGTTTCTAAACTCCTTTCAATCATACTTTTAGCAGGCATCTGCTAAGAGACTTTTTGATGAAAAAATAATAAGTAGAAAACATCCTAAATGGAAGAGAGTTACAACTGCGTCATTATATAGATTTGTGAAATGATGAGTTAAAGCAATAGAGAGACAGTCAATGGCACTCCATAGTTGAGGCAGAAATGCTTTGCATTTTCAAGACAGAAGAGTGACAAATGCAGAAGTGTGAGAACTCTATTCAATCAGGACCTATGGTGTGGATTAAGGATCTGTATAGGGTGGAACATAAAAAGCAGATCAGACCACAGAACCTATATGATGAAAGAAAGAAAACATAAGCCAATCAGCCACCATCACAGCCTTTCCTAAGAAGCCAAGTGGTACAGCGGGAAATATGAAAGTTTAGGAGACAGATTGCCATTCTTCCAGGCTCCCTATTTGCTATCCATGTGGCCTTGGTTAGGTGAAACTCTCAGAGCCTGTTTCCTCATCTGAGAAAAGGAGATAACATCTGACCTTGATCCTTCCTGTGTGTTTTGGTGAGCACGTGGCGCACACCAAAAAGTGAGAACCGATTGTCCACAATGTGAATCCTTTCCTCCAGCAATATAAACCCTCTCTTCTACGTCAGTGTTCTGAGGATGTAATGATCAGGCATCTGTTCTCCTTCCTAGAAAAATGTTTCTATTTCGTTGATAAAAGTTATTAGTTCACCTCTCAGAACTTGAATATCCTTAGGGAAAAAAAAGTAAGAGTTTTCACAAACACAAACTATGTTATTTCTCCTCCCCTCCACCAAAGATTCAATTAACAAGAGGGAAAGGTGGGTTTTTAACAAATTCTTCGTGCTGAATTGCTTAGAGATGTACATTAGGCCTCCTTTTAGTAATAGGAAAAAATTATCGCGTCATGACTCAACTCTCTTTCCCACCTCCAGCAGAGGATGGCAATCAATCAGCCGGACAGCAAGATTGATTTTCTAATTAAGCTGGCATTTGTATCTGCTCGCAGAGCCAAAGAAGGCTTCCCTGCTATATCTTCCAAACACTTTCCTATTTGTATTAATTTGCCTTCACATTTAAAGCACTTTCAAAATCAGGGGGAAAAAAGATTAGATAGCCACTCTCTCCATGCAAATATCCAATAGGATCTCTGGCTGCTTCAGGGAAGAATTACGTCATGTTATTGAGCAAAAGAGAGAAAACGTTGACAGGAATCCGTTTGGACTTGATCTGCTCACACATGGATGAAATTTGCCACTACGGCCCTGCCCTTCCCCCACCCTCCAGGCCCAGCCGTGGACGCAGCTGGACCAGCCAACACAGATGGCTGGAGGAGGCAGGCTTTTAGCATTTCTAAAAGCTCCATTTCAAGCATTGCTTGCCAAAAAGCTATAGCAGGCTTTTGTGCAGGCCTTGGTGATGAGATGTGCTCGTGATTTAATTTACTTAGGGGAAGAATATGAAACCCTGAACAACTCAGCCGGATGCAGTGTCCTTAGGGACTCTGCTGGAGGAAAAACTTACTTTAGCAATTCTGGATCCAATGTGCTGGTGCC
>NW_011888795.1:14701069-14715953 GCF_000151845.1 Pteropus vampyrus
GGAAGGAAATGTAATTGACGAGGATGGCTGAGGCAAAGTGACTAGGGGGTGTGATGGGCTTATTTAAGAAACAATTTGTTTTAGAAACCTTAAAAAAGTAGCCTTTCAAGTAGCATCATTTGTATTCATTAAGTAGCTTCTGCTTTTTGGTGGCACCACTCCAGTCATTCATGTCCCCCTAGGCTGCACAAACACAACCTGTTCCAAATTGGACTCATCTTCTTTCCCTGAAACCATGTCCTCTTTCTGACCTCTGTGCTCCTAGTCATCAGGTTCAAAACCTGGGGATTACTATCAACTCAGTGCTCCCTTGACCCCCACATCTAATTGGTTGCCATATTCTGTGAAGGAGATCTCTAGCTGTATCCAGCATAATTTATCATCCCTTATCTGGATTATTGCAGCAGCTTCCTCTTTCCTTTGCATCCTGTCTCCTGTTTGCTGTCCTCTATTTCACTGCCAGAGTAATACCCTAATTCCTTCTAAAGAGCATCTTATATTCTGTCATTCCATGCTCAAAGACTTCCTGCTGCATTCTTCTGAGGCATAAACTCAGATCAGCAGATCTTTCTGGATTTTTTCATATGACACCCACGGTTTAGTAGTTTACATAGGAAGATAACACCTTTTCTGGGGCATTTGGAAATTGTGTTAGAGTTATACTTTTGTTTCAATGACTGGAGGTCACACTGTCATTTACTGAGGAGGACATTTAGAATCCTAGGCACCACAGCATCATAGAACCCCATGAGAAATATTGCTACAAGTCTTAACTTCACTCTTCCTCCAAATGTATATGCCCCTGGCTATGACCTTATCCACTTTCTAATCAGTCTTGTGCACCACTTCTTCCAAGAAAACTGTCCTGATCACCACCACCTTGCTACACATGCGTAAACACATTGCACACGCATGCCCATGCGCGTACACACACACACGCACACACACACACACACGCGCGCACACACACACACACACACACATGACTTCGTCTTTTTCTTTCCTGAATTGCACTTAGGGGACTCATCACAGTCTGCCTTTCACAAATTGGCCTGGCAATTCCTACATTAGATTGTAAGCACTTTAAGAGAAAGTAATCAATAGCCTCACTTTATCCGCAGTTTTCCGAAGTTTTAGTTATCTATGGTCAACTGTGGTTCAAAAATATTAAATGGACAATTCCAGAAATAAACAATTCATAAGTATAAATTGCATGCTTTTCTGAGTAGTGTGATGAGATCTCATGCTGTACAAACTGTCCCAATTCATCCCAACCTTTGTCAAGGGCACATACTACTCACCCATTAGTCACTTGGTAGCCATCTTGGTTATTGGATCAAACGTCATGACGTCACATTCTTTGAGTTCATTATTCAGTAACACTTATTTTACTTAATAATGACCCCAAGGCACAAGAGTAGTGATGCTGGCAATTCATATATGCCAAAGAGAAGCCGTTAAGTGCTTCTTTTAACTGAAATGGTATGTAGGTACAGGAAAAACAGCGTATAGAGGGTTTGTCACTGAGATTTCAGCCATTCAATGAGAGTCTTGGAACGAATCTCTCGTGAATAAGGGGGGACTACTGTATAGTACTTGTTTTTCTATCTCTGACATAAGTTACACAATGCTTTATATAAAATAAGTGCTCAATATGAAGTCATCAAATTGATCTTTAGGATGAGGCTCTACACTGGCAATGGAAGTTAGAGGCCCAGGGAGTCAGTCAGGGCCTGAAGGCCTAAGTGGGTAGTAAAGGCAAGAGCAAACCATATTTTCAGACAGGGGAAGACTGACCAGGCAGAGGAAATTGGTAGCCCAGACAAGCAATCTGAGAAAGAGTGGCAGTAGTCCAGATGGGAGGTGAAGCAGCAAGAGCTCAAGGCCCCAGCAGTCAAGTAGAAACAACGGCAAATGAGACATCAATGAGCAGCTCAAAGAGGCACCAGGAAACAAAAGGACAATTCAGAATCAAAATTTATCTTATCAAGTGGTTAAGAATCAGGGCGGGCAGTGGTCTTTGCAGGTTGTACCTGGGGCTCACAGCAGATATAGGGGAGCAGCTGCGTGGCAGTGGAACTGAGACCCAGCTGAACTCGTTTAACCCAGGCTCTGAGCTCTTGTGCTGTTCTTCCTCTGAGGGTGGCATCATTCTCAACTCCATTCATATGAGCCCTGCAGGAGGTAATAGACCTTGGAAGCATTCAGCCCGTGTTGTTACAAGAGGCAGCAGAAGCTTTGAAAAGGTAAATCCAGGGGGTAGAAACATTAACAATTTAACTGTTTGAAGAATATTGTTGCAGGTGGGAGAGGGAGAAAGGCCATGTTGCAGAAGTACATTCAACTAAGCTAAATTGGACATATGATGCTCAGTTGTGAAGAAAAGGAGCTTTGGGGAAGGGAAACACTTAAAAGTGAATTTTGTAGAGGAATGGGAGGGAAGAAATGTTAAAACAACAAATTTTGTTTAAAATGTTAAAACACATAGTGAAAACAACTGGGTTATGTGCTAGTTCTAAAACTATGGGAACAGAGAGAAGAAAATGAAAGAATGTGCTAGAAAGATAATTTCAAAGGCAAAGGCGTTGAGATCTCAAAATGAAGAGATGGTAAATTTGAGTAATATTGATCTTTTTTGAAATAAAATGAGAGTAACTTCTGGAATCAGACAGAGTTTGGGTCAACTCTTTACTTCAAACTTACAATTAGAGGTCTCTGAACTGCAGTTTCCTCATCCCTAAAATGAGAGAAATAATACCCACTTCTTATGGCCATTGTGAGGATAAAAGGAGATCACAAACAGAAAGCTTAGCCCAGAGCTTTGCAGGTAGTATGCATTCTATGAAAAATAACTGTGTTGGCAGGAACTTAGAAGGCCATAGGAAAGCTATTTACTAAAAAGGGTTAATATTGGGGTGTGAAGGGTGGAGGCAAGGGTAGTTGCTACAAAACCAACTGCCATATAGCCAGACTCATTTGCCTATCTCTCACTAAAGTAAATTTGTGTTCCAACACCCAACAAAACAAATCGCAGCACACCAAGATGAATGTAAATCCAGCATCTATTATTGGCAGCTTCCTTAATATTTTCAACACCATCAAAAAAGTGGACCAACCAGCCAGTTGGAAACCATTCAACACTAAATAAACATTTGGAATGGGTCCATGCCTTTTGCAAAATTACAATCTGCTTTAAATAGATGGCCTCAGAGGTCAGTTTCAAATATACTCATTGGATGTCCAATTTGTTTACTTCCATCCAAAGGCAATTTGGGGGCAAGCAACTCAGCTGCTTGGGGCATTAAGTACAACTCAGCTGCTTGGGGCATTAAGCACAGACCTTGCTGCTTCTTGGACAAGATGTGCTGCACCACTGCTTCGATTTTAAAAAGGCCCCATCTACCGTTGTCAGAGAAGGCAGGGGTCACCAAACCAGTGTGCAAGCCTTACAAATGGCATTTAGGGAGGAAAATGGAAACCGGGATCAAAAGAGAGCTCTGCTCGTGTTTCTGATTTGGAACCCTATTGGGTCTCTAACTGCTCCTACCCTTAGGAAAGTGATTTCCTTGGTTTTTGATAGATGGATAGATGGATGGATGGATGGATGGATGGATGGATGGATGGATGGATGGATGGATACATAGATGATAGATAATAGATTAGATAGATAGATAGATAGATAGATAAATAGATAGATAGATAGACAGACAGACAGTCCTAAAAGCTTATTTAAAAACTAAACATGACTCAAAAAATTGAATAGTTTTTCACAAAGCACTACTTAGGTAAAATAAATCAAGAAAATATAGACTATTTTCCCTTAATAAAGGTGCATGTTAAAAATAAGGAGATGTGTTTATGGCAATTCTTGGGTTTCTAAAAAACTGAAACACTTAAAAATTAGTTTTAGGTGTTAGATACCCCACCCTTTTCATCTCTAATAAAATAAGAATTATAGTATTCGATAAAATTTTTAATCAGAAAAAAAATTTTTAATTGCCAACAACAGAATTTTCAGATATTGAAGAGACTAGTAAATTGGCTATTGAACTACTTCTTAAGGAAATCATTAATATCAAGTGTACTATGTAAACTAGTTCTCAAATTTTCCACTGATCCATCTTAAAAGGAGGCATAGAAGACCTGGTTCTAGCAAACAAGAATTTTCTTAGTAGTTTCAGAATATTTTATTTGAAGAAGAATACCAATTCTTCTGAGAAAGACTGCCTGACTACTCCAGCTTGTACTGATTGTCTGTTTTACTGAATTGTTATGGAAAACATATATAGTTAGTCCACTCTATTCAGGAGCTAATTATCTACAGCTTGTGTTTTTGCTTAATTGTTTTACATATGTTTGTTTTATTTCCCCAACTAGATAGTGAGCATTTTGAGGACAGTGGCCATACCTTATATTTATTCTGTACCTATCAAATACCTGTTCAATGCTGAATACAAGAAAACCTTCAGTAAATACTTACAGAATGAAAAAAAAAAAATGATTGCTACAGTTTGAAGTGGAGTGTCTCATATAAATTGTTACTCCAATTGGTATTATGGTTGACATGCACCATTATTTCAATATATTGAAATTACTTCAACATTTTGAAGTGATGCATATTAGAATCACCTAGGAAGCTTTTAAAAAACTTCTGCACCATGCTATATTAAAACAGAGAGGAAAAAGAATCATCAAGGCCTTTGCCATCAAGGAGATAACAAGTCTGTGTCAAACCTCCTGCTCCTCCACCAGAATAAAGGCATCTCTGGGTTTCTCTCTACCCTCCCAGGAATAACATGTCTTTCCTGGAATTTGATTCATTTAGGTTTCTTTGAATTCCTCAAGTCCCTGATAGGTTAAGAACAAATCTATGATTTTGTAGATGATCCAACTTACTCTCATTGTTAAGATGAGAGCAATGATCTCTTGAGATTTTCTTCATCCTACCTGGAAGTGCTCCAAGGAGCTTACAGTTCCAAATGAACAACACAATCTGGCCCTTTAATACAATAAGAAAGGGGTAGAAGCAAAACACAAGAGGCATTTGTATTAATTCAGACTCTAAAAGTGAAAAATATAGAACCTTAAATCACTGATTCATGAAACTTGAAACCAAACAACTTTTAATAAATTATTTGATAAGTTATTTGCATAATTTGCAAATTAATAAATTAAAAATTAACAAATTGTTTGCATAAGTTCAACGTTCTATCTTTAGTAGGTATATTTTCACAGACTCAAATAAAATTAGACTTTGTGAGATCTTACAGATTATGTAATCACACATAATTCAGAAAACTCTAGGTATCTATGCAAGTCTATTGAGAGTTGCTACAGGATATGAATGGGAGTCCAACCTGCTCTGGGTCCCCTTCCCCAAACATATAAATTCACTTGTATCAGTTTTCTATATTGAGTTCTGAATTACATATCATTTGAAATGGGAATTCCGATCCTTTCAAAACTATAAAAGCACAACCAATTAATCTCCCCCACATGCATAAACACACACTCCCCAAAACACTAGATATACATACATATTCTTGCTAAGGAAACAGGCCCTGAAGTAAAATGACTCCCCTAAAGTCATATGGCTGGCTATAACAGATACAGTACCAGAACCCTCCAAATCCCGTCTATTTTCTTCTCCACAGGTTCCCTCTCATCACTAATTAATCTTCCTGTCCTAGACAATTGTGAGTCGTCACCATGCTGGTTGATTTTAGCACAGAACCATGGATGAGCAGTTTAGTCGGATTGATGAATGAGTCCTAGGGCTTCAGAGACTCTCGTGTGACATCAGTTGGACCCAGGTGAAATGGTAATCACCAGTGTATAAATGATTTGGACACTGTAATTTCCCCCTGTGATTTAGTTTGCTTTCTCCGTTGATTTATTTAAAATGTGCTCTGCTACATCTCCCAACCTTGCTACACTTTGAGCGCCAATAAACGTCAAACAGATTAGACAGGCCCATTACTCAATGGGCACATTTCTAAAAACGGTACAAAGGTGAAATCCCAGCAGTTTGAGATGATTGGAGTATTTACAGGATGTTAGGAAAACATCTGCTTCAAAGACTCAGAGGTTTGAGAGTTGATGTAATGTTTTATTAGGAGCCTAAACCACCACTAGTCACTGTACAGAAAATATTAAGCCATTATAGAGTGAATGAGTTTTGAGTACCTATTATATAGAATGGGCTGTACAGAGATTGGCCCTCTAATAGCCACTTAGAGTGAATACATTTTGCTTTTATCAAAAGAGGAGAGAATGGAACTCACTTTTATAGCTTTACTCAAAGATAAATTGGGTAGAAAGAGCTGTTTTTTTTTCCTTCCGTACTGACCACTTAGGTTTGGGCATATAGCATCCTTGCTCTGGTATAATGTCACCAAGCCTCGAGAAGCAGATAGAAAGTGGCAACAGTTTGCTAGATCTAATCTTGAATTTTTGTTTTTATTTATCTTCTTCATTACCATAGTAACCATTAATAAATCACCAATTACAGAACAAAACACTATGCGCTATCTCATTTAATCTTTATAAGAATCCTAAGATATAGGTACAATTATTTCCATTTTACACATGAAGAAATGGGGTTTTGGAAAGTAACTTCCTTGTGGTCGCACATTTAAGTAAATGGCAAGGCTGGGGTTCTAATCCAGTCAGTTAAATTCTGATGTTCTCATTTTTGTCACTATCATCAATAGTCGTACAAAAAAAAAATCAGCTTAAAGTTAAAATAAAAACCACTGCCAAAATAGGTCATTCTAGTTATTTCATGCCCACAGAAATTTATAATCTCCTTTAAGGAATCATCCAGAATAATGTATGTTGGTGGGGACACAGCATAATTACTAATAAATTAGTTCTAGAATCACACTTCTGCAATTTGCTCTTCACCAAGATTTACATACATCTCCAGTATTTTCTTTGTGATATTATTTCCTTCCCATAGCTAATTGGGTAGTTGATGGGGAGATAGCTAACAAGGAAGATGTATGCCTGAAGAAGATAGACTATAGATAGACTATAAACTGGGCTTGGCAGAAGCCAACTAGTATTTCTAGTCTAAGAGGCTAAATTCACCATATAGTTTTATATACATGCACATGCGCATGCACACACACACACAGACACATACACACACACACACACACAGAATGGAGAGTGAAGGGAAGTATTGCTTTGTTTTTTGGCTTTGCATTTCTGAGGAAATAGCAGTTAGATTCATCATTTCTCAATTGCAAATTTTGGTGCTATGTCTTTAGAATAGAAAAGCATCACTTGACTTTCAGTGTATATTTTGCTAATTGGTAGATTTTGCCTCTCAACTAAACTGTAAAGAGAAAGGGTGCATACTAAACCGATTGCCCTACTTAGGCAGCTCCTGGCAGAAATGCTGAGATGGATTAACATGCATAACAGAAGGCTTATCTGACCCTGAGAGACAGTAGAACCTGAAATAACCTTAATATCCTGTCAGCTTTCATTACCAGACCCCGCTGAACAAGTAAAGCCTATTTAACAGTCTGTCTGGGAGGAAAAATCCATATCTTGTTTTTTAACCAGGATTTTTCATCCTCTTCTGTTTTATGCTGGGGATATTTTTTCCACCTCACTTCTCAGGGCAACATCACTGCACTAGACCAAGTTATATGGTGTCTTGACTTCATCAAATTTCTCAGCATGTATGCCACTCCACAGCCCTCACATCTTATAAACATTCTCTCAGATATTTGGAACTCAGGGTCAGTATTGACAACTGGCAGGATGGGGCCTACCAGTGTGTTTGGGCAGAAATAACTCTAATCTGACAATCGTCCAGCTTCAGTGCTAGGAAGGTATTCAGGCTTAAGAAAGAGGGTAGGAAATAGTCAAATTGAAGAGTCAAAAAGCAAGAAAATCTTGAATAAGCACCTGGACTTTCTCAGACACACACTTCCAGATGTCTTGTCAAGTTGTCAATTCTACTTGCTGTAGACCTCCTCAGGTACCTTAAAATGCCAAGTGCTTTATGTTCCTCAAGGAAGGTGTTTATGAGGAAGTTCTAAAAATACTAGGGCACTAAAACAAATCCAAAATAATTGAGTACCCACAGCTTTTTAACAGCACTCTCGAGAAACAGACAATTCTCTGTCTCAGTAAATGCTTCTCCAATCATTTTTCAAAATTCCAAACTCTCTCCATTCACAAGTCATGGCTTAGCTATAGATTAAATTCTATCTGTTTAGAAGAATTGAAATCATGTTCTTAACACTCATTAGGCAGTATAAAGACTTAGAGTCTACAAATTAGCAGCTGTGTGATCTTGGACAAGTCACTTCTTTTCTTATCTGATATGTTAAAAAGAAAGGGAAAGTATTAAACTTGTTGAGTTTGGGGGCATTTTACCATCATTACCTTATATAAAGTTTATACTAAATGGTTTTCAATATTTCTTCTTGTTTTAACTTTCTACTCTATTTATTAAGTGCTTAAATTGATTTAGCAAGTATCTGGGGGAGATTCTATAGGCCAGGCCCAGTGTTATGCCCTGCAAGTGGTATTAAAATTAATTTGTGTAAAGAATTTTTACAAAGAGGTTTTTTTGTTTTTTCATGAAAAACCAGTCCTCCAGGTTTCTTTTTCCATAAAATTCTGAGTAGTTTCTTATGGTATTGATGAGGCCAGTGCATTATCCACCTTGTCATGTAATCCTGTCAGGAATTTGTTGTTTTACTCCTTGAGGAATTTTTCAATTCCTCTCAATGACCTTGTTTGGGTTCAACTTTACTGATACGAAGAATTTGGGATCAATTATTTAGCTAATTCCGAAAATTCTCCTACAGCTTTGAGAGAGAAAGAGAATCTGTCTCACCTGCCTTGTGCAATATAGTAGCCACTCGAGACATATGGCTATTAAGCACTGAAATGTGGCTAATCCCAATTGAGACGTGAACGAAAAAATGGTGAAATAGCTTGGCAATTTATAATATTGAACACATAATAAAATGATAACTATTTTGTATATAATGGGTTAAATACAATATATTATTAAAGCTAATTTTACCTGTTCCCTTTTTTATTTTCATGTGCCTACTAAATAATTTGTATTCGTGGCTCTCATTACATTTTTATCGGCCTCAACTCTCTCCATTTCCCACTTACTAAATAACCAACAGTTTGTGAAAAGGTAAGTAGGTCAAATTGTTCTGGTCTGAATTTAAAAAAAAAAAAAAAAATGAAATAAAATATAATCAGGAAGAAGGAAAGTGAGTAAGCAAGCTTTGTGCACCCAGGGCATTCATCATGTCCCCCTCACCATGGAAGCCACTGAGGAGTTCCATTTTTCATCACTGCTCAGGGTCTTTGTTAATGCAGATTTGAGTAAGAACATACCTGAAAACTAGAGATGTGGCAAGATCCACTGATTTCATATTAGAAAAGGCAGCAGGAAAAAATCATGAGCCACTGAGAAGGAAAGGGCCTGGGGAAAAAAAGAACTGGGGCAGCCTAGTTGAAAAAGCATTTCAGGGAAACTTGAAGTCCAGGAGAAGAGAGAAGGACCTAGATTGTCCACCAGAGCTTTGCTCTCTGAGTAAGATGTACTCTCCCTGCACTTCTCCATCCTTTTACTTCCTATTTCATTCTCTCCTTTCTATTTTGCAATTCACTGTGTTAGGCACCTTCACATAGGTATCTCATTTCATTATAATGAGTCTATGTGGTCTGCGTGATTACCTTCCTTTTACAATTAAGAAAACTGAAATACAGAGAAGTTATGTAAATTGCCCAAAGTTAAAAGCTAGTAATGATTGTGGAGCCAGGATCTGAATCCCTATCACTTAATTTCAATGGCTATGTTTTTTCCACAAAACCACAACACATGCATGTATTTCAATGGTTCTTTCTCAATTGACTTATGGTATAGTTTAAATCAGTTAATTCTATAGTTGCTCTATGAAGACAGTTTGGAGGTTATTCTACTTCACATTTTTAAACCGCTTTCTGAAATATGACAGGGCTAATTTTCCAAACTCCTTTTCTCACTGTTAACTAAACACTGTCCAAATATTAATCAGATTTGAATACTTAGGCTAATAAAATAAGTAGGCCTATAGCTCATTTGAATAGCTCAGCAAACCCTGTGAAGAAACACAATTAGCTAATACTCTATCTGCCTTTCAGTGAGTAATAGATCTAGTCAAGAACAAATAAACAAACAAAATGCATTAAAATGTTTTAGCCAAAAAGAAATTAAAATTAATTTTAATTTAGTTGATTATGAAAATCTATTAATGCAAATGTGTGAACCTAAACCTTTAAAGTCGTGATAATATAATTTCTGTAATGTATTTTTATACAGAAGTAGCAAAACATTTTTCCATTTTACCTTTATGAACCACAGAAAAGAAAAATAAATACATGCATTGTACTTATTTAAAAAGAGGGTCCTCAGTGTTCCATCTGTAATAACCCAAATGCTAGCATTAATCTATCTCTAAACCCAAGAGGCTTTCAGTTCAGACCCCAGTGAAGACATTAGTAATGCATACACAGACTGTGCCAGTTCAATACCCACAACAGAAGCCAGAGCATCCTAAGACTGGATTGGGAAATAGACTTCAAATAAATCCCCAAGTTGAGGATTTAAACATACATGGGAGCCAGGGGTTTGTGTTTTTTTGTTTTTGTTTTTGTTTTGTTTAAAGTCCATAATAGAGAACTCAACCTTTAAAATAATTTTATTCACTATTTCATCACAACCTACATTTTTCATCTGTGTTGTAAAATCCTACAAAGAAAGAGGAGCTTGACATGATCTGTCCTCAGAAAACCCAAGACGGTGCAAGAAAACATAAATATATCAAACATCAACAGATACAAAAAGTGAACATTGTTCTCATTGCTTAATAACTTTTCATTTGCAAAATTCTCTCTAAGTTGTTTTAAGTAGCATTTCCTCTAGTGCATTTAAGTATAAATACATAATATTTATAAACTAGATTGAGATAGAGGATAGTCATTAGAAGTCACATTTAAGCGATCAGAATTTAAGATAAAGTATCTACAAAACAGTATGTCATAAAAATATAATTTGATTTAGAAAATTTCAATGTTCAACACTTTCATAAATACCTGTATAGCATAAAAGAAAGCATTTCTAAATAAGGTATAGGAAGGCTGGGAGACAATGATAGATAGATGATAGATAGATAGATAGATAGATAGATAGATAGATAGATAGATAGATGATAGATAGATAGATAGATAGATAGATAGATAGATAGATAGATAATAGATACATACAGATTTTTTTTTTAACTTTTTGAATCAGGAAATGTAAAATAAGTATTTAAGTATTTGAAATAAAGAAAAGTCAGAATTCAACTCAATACAAAATAATTTTAGGTGCACTCAACTTATATAGATAAGACTTAAAATTTTTCACATGAATTATATTTATGTGAAGTATGAATGACTCAAAGTATGGTCATCATTTAAAGAATACCTCTGGTAAGTTCTTTATTAAAAACAATTAACTGCTTTGTCATTTATCTGATATTTGATATCTCATTTATCAAATTTTTTATTCAACAAATAGTTATTGGGCACCAGCATGGTCCTGTAGTCAAGGAACTTAGAGTATACATGTGCAAACAAGTGCATAAACAATTTCATTGAATAGATACAAAGTGTGCTCTGTGCTATCAAGAAAATAAACATGACCTGTAACAGAGAATAGATCAATACTTTAGACTGAATAATTAAGGAAGACTTCTCCAAGGAAATGACATCTAAGCTAAGATCTGAAAGTTAAGAACAAATTCACCCATCATGCAGAAGGAGAGCATGAATATGTGTGTTTTGTGGGATGCATTGTGGTAGAGAGAATCATGTTTAAAGGCCTGAGTTGTGAGGAAGGCTGGAGGATAGTTAGGAAGGAGGGAAGAGGACAGAGATTGGATTACATAGTTTGGGGCTATGAAAAGGAGATTGGAATTTAATCCAATCCATGTTTCTGAACAATCACTCATGCTACAATGCAGAGAATTAATTGAAGAGGGGTAACATAAAAGGTAAGCCATGTATTTGTCAGGTGGCTATTGTATAATTGGAAAGATGATTGTAACTGGACTGAGTGATCGTAATGGAAATAAAGATAGGTCACTGGATTTGATGACAGAAGCATCAGGGCTTGTTGGTTGATTAGATGTGGGGCTTGATGAAGAAGTTTGCATCAGAGATGTCTCTCACTTATATATACAATCCAGATCGTTATAAACTTTTCTGATTTAATATAAAAATTGCATTCTAAAAGTATGCACTAGTTCACTGCATTTGAAAAATACACTCTGATTTGTCAAGAATTCTCTTAAGCTTTTCAAATACAGATTGTCAATACTGTTTATAACAAAATTTTGATGGGGAAAAAATGTATTGAGCCAAACAGAGAAATCTGCAATTCTCTCTTTCTTTCATAATGTAAAGTGAGCATTAATTTCTTTTTTTATTCCTTCAAAATCTTTAATAACATCCATCAGTGTTGCTGTCGATACTTCATAAAGCTAACTTAAATCCTCACTGACTAACCTAGAAATGATTAAAGGAATTCATTTAACTGGACCAGGGCTTGGAGTGGGGCATTTGAGTACTCTATCTAAGTCTAAGCTATGGATTCAAATGACTAGAGAATAGTTGAGGTAATAAGAGTGACCTGGAAAAACCAGTTTCACAAAATAAAGGAAATGAAAGAGCAAGAAAGACATAATTCAACATGCACATACTCTAAGTCCAGTGACTTAAATTGCTATACTAACTTGAAACTTTAATATTTCGGAATAAAAAAAATGACATTAAATAATTGCTCAGAATGTTTTGAGCTGTCAAGTTCATTGGCTCCATTATTGAAGAATGCTCAGAATTTGGGTTTTCAGAGCTTATGAGCCACATAACAAAGCTCATATAATCCTACCAATTTCTACTGAATTTTTGGTACAAACTTTTTCCTCTACTGCAGTTTTCACCAGCTTACGTCAAGTGTCTGGATATTATGGAAACATAAACTCTAGGTTTTCTCCCAGGTTTTCCAAGAGATTCACCTGGGCATTGGAGCATACAGAATGGCCAACAGCAGATTACTATAGTGTACCTTAAGGATAATCCACAAAGATAAGAAGAGTATTGTGTATTCGAGGAGTATTTATAATAAGTAAAAGTGAGATAGGTGCGCCTGTCGAGACCCAGCCTTCTGGATCTTGTTCAATGTGGAGGAGGTTCACTCTCCCTCCATCCTTAGCGTATTAGTGAGGGTTCTCCAGAGAAACAGAACCTACAGGATATATATATTTATATACAAAGAGATTTATTATAAATAATTGGTTCACAGGCTAGTGACTCAGTTGAGGTGATGTTACAGATGAAATCTGAAGGCAGTCTGCTGGAGAATTTTCCCTTATTCAGGGAGGCCAGTCCTTTTATGCTATTCATGCCTTCAACTGATTAGATAAGGCCCACCACATTATGTAGAACAATTTGCTCTATTCCGATGATTATAATGTTAATCTCATCCAAAAACACCCTGGCAGAGACACCCAGAATAGTGGTTGACCAAATAGCTGGGCATCCATGACCCAGTCAAACTTACATATAAAATTAATTATCATATATTTTGCCACCCACCATCCTTCCTTCCTGCAACACAAAATCCTACAATGGAAAGGGTTAGGCCTTGAATCTAAGGACACATTTTAGACCCAGTTGACAATGTAATTTAGTAGCAGAGATACAAGTGGGCTTTGATTCAAATACACCCGGGTCAATCCTCTAGTCATCAGTATAGTTCAGGGACCTCAAGCAAGTTATCTAACATCTCAGAACCGCAGTTTGGTTCTTTGTAGAACAGAGATTACAATTTCTCTCTCATAGGTTCACTATGAGAAATCAACTAAATAACATCCCTGAAAGTTCCTGGCATATGATAGGCTGCCAATGAATCTTATCCTAGCAGGAGTCCCAGCTGTGTTGTTTGCTACTGATATTCAGCTGTGCCTGGCTGCTTGGTAGGGTGGGGCTGCCAGAAGACTGTTTGCTTCAGGAAATAAAGAGCCTCCCGGGAAAGAACTCATACAGAATGAGACTTTCAGACGAGCTTGGCCGGAGAAGAAAAAGCCTTAGTGATCTGAGGAAAGGCTGGCTTTGACTCTCTGGTGCTATGCCTCTCCCCCAGCCCAGCCTCTCCTACGAGTACTCATATCAGAGTCCTGGAGAGAAAGGAGACTCTGAGCAAAAACAAAGAGAGCTATTCCTTGTACAAATACCTGGTTCAAGATCTTTTATTTCTTCCACCCTTTTTTCCACACAAGGGAGAATTCTGGCTGTTCTACCTGCCCTGGATTCTTACTTCCCTTGGGCTGGTGGGTCTGGTTTCTTAGCACAACTCAGTCTCAGAACCTGGACTCTCTGGTTGTGTTGCTTGAGTGAAGTAAGCACCTAGCTTCTTTTCTGTTCTTCCCAAGTCTGCATTCTCTGGATAGATGAGCATTTCCAAGGACCTCCAGAGGGACTTAGCTCTTCTAACTGAAATATAAAAGTCCAGTTCCTGATTAGCAACTTAACAGGACAAGCCACCTTTTATACTGACAGGTACATTCCCTGAAGGGCCACTATGTCAACTGAACCCCCTACACCAGTCCTCCAAACAAGGAAGCAGATGCTCAGTAGAATCAGGACAGCATCAGGAATTCACCTTGGGAACTGGCCCAGATATGAACTGGAATGACATTTCAGTTTTACAGGCTAAAAGTAGTCAAACCTGATACACCCAGAATTAGACATCATTCTTTCGACACTGAAACTACCTTTGTTGCCCCAGTCTGCAGTCCCCACCCTGTACTGT
>NW_011888795.1:14716003-14756891 GCF_000151845.1 Pteropus vampyrus
CAAGGACCTCCAGAGGGACTTAGCTCTTCTAACTGAAATATAAAAGTCCAGTTCCTGATTAGCAACTTAACAGGACAAGCCACCTTTTATACTGACAGGTACATTCCCTGAAGGGCCACTATGTCAACTGAACCCCCTACACCAGTCCTCCAAACAAGGAAGCAGATGCTCAGTAGAATCAGGACAGCATCAGGAATTCACCTTGGGAACTGGCCCAGATATGAACTGGAATGACATTTCAGTTTTACAGGCTAAAAGTAGTCAAACCTGATACACCCAGAATTAGACATCATTCTTTCGACACTGAAACTACCTTTGTTGCCCCAGTCTGCAGTCCCCACCCTGTACTGTCTTTCAGTAGATAAAAACCTTTCTGCATTTCATCCCCATCAAAGATAGTTCTTCTAGATTAGTGCTATCCAATGGAATTTTCTGCAATGATGGAAATGTTCTATATCTGCACTATCCAATGTGATAGCCACACATGACTATCGAGCACTTGAAATGTGCTAGTGTGACTAAATGACCTAACACTTTAATATTATTTTAATAAGTCTAAATTACAAATATGGTAGCTAGTGACTACCATAATGCACTATGCAAATCTAGGTAATCACTCCTCAGCCACATGAGACTCGTTTCTGACATCCAATGGATCTATAACCCTGTTTCAAGGTCCTAGATCCCAGCTACATGGTTTAATTCTCTTTGCAAGCCTCAATAAGGAAATTCATAGACAATAATTCTGGGGCAAGTAGCTCTGTACAACCCTCAAACAATCCTGAGGCAATTAGTTATCAATTTAACCCCAAGCAAGTTGTTTTAAGGTTCACCACTTGGAATCTCTAACAATAGAAACTCAAAGGATAAATACCATTTGGTTGTCTCTCCCATTCCTAAAACTCTTTGGAGCCTCCTCAATTCACCAGGAAGCTCCCAATGGATCTTTTTCAGCCACCCACACTGCCTACTTATCTTGTTCATGCTCTTCCCTAATAGACTTAGGAATTATCCTTCTTCTAACTCCTGAAAGCCAAAAGTATACTCGTAAAATAAAAGCATTTTCCTACATCTAAAACGTTTTTAAACTTTGTCATTGTTTTTTGTTTTTTTTTGTTTTTTGTCCTGAACAGAGCCCATTCTATGTGCTATATATATGAGGTTTTCAGAAGCTTGCTCTGGTAGAAAACTAAGTGGTCTTCAAAATCTATTCTCAAATTTCAGAGTACATAGACCAGGACAGATGCAAGTAATTCTTAGAATTTGCTTTCAAAAAATCTGAACTAGAAAAAATACTTAAGTATTTTAATTTTATCTGTGGGCATGGTACAAAATTTGCTGGCAAAGTTAAGAGCAAAATGAAAAATGCACCTTCCAATAATCAAAGGCATATTCTCTTGGTCTTTAGTTTCTTCTGAAACTTTCAGATCACTTATATCCTGCAGCGATGTGCTTGCTTCTTTCACAGGAATCTAAATCAAAGAACCTCCTGAACCCACCTCAGAAATTGTTCCACTCTGAAGAACGCTACACCACTCCGTAAGCCAGTTGCCTGATCACCCTTCTGCCCTAGTGTCATTACTGGGGCCCATTATACACAGGCACACAGGCACAAGTCACTGCTTCTCAGACAGCAAATGAGGGCTTTTCAGACAGCCTATGACACTTTATGCCGTACTTCTTTCTCACATCCAGCAGACCCAGGCTTAATTTATCTGTCGGGACGATGACTCTACTCCTGCTGGTAACCTTGAGTTCTTAAAGCTCTGACATATAATAACAACAAGGTTTTGGATGGCAGCAAGCCTGTGACAAGTAAGAAAAGCTTGTGCATTAAAAATAAGATTAGAAAGCTCATGGGCTCCTGAAAGCTTCATTCCTGCCTAAGGCTCCCAAAGGTTTCCTTGCTTCTAGAACATACTATTTTCTGTCCTCTGGAGACAAATCCATTTGACATGTATTTGTCACCTACAAATCAATGAATAAATCAAGCACATTAATAGCATTTTAGAATCTTTGGAATTTAGGCTAACTTGGGCAGTAGTCATGATAGACATTCAGGAATATGGGAGGGAGGCTAGGATGAGCTGGCAGAGACATTTAATTACTTAGAAAGAGCAGGGACTGGGATAACTGAGCCAATTGCACCAACAAGCTCTGGAGGGTAGATAAGAAGAACAAGACCCAGTATTTGAGTATCAGTATTTACTTGAAAGACACTACAGTGAGAGACCGAGGCAGCAGCAGTCATCTTGAGCATATATATATCAGAATCCTAATAAAAATCTGGGGCTAATGGCATGTTGTCGAATACAATATGCTTATGGCTTAGTTTTAAGTAAGGCAGTAAATTAGAATTCAGAGATGCATAGTTAGGTAGATAGACAATGGCCAAGTGACTATAACAAAATATTTCTTTGCTCTGTCAGAGTTAACTCACTTTGTTCCATTCGTGCTATTCCTCGTCAAGACAACTGAGCCAAATTTCTTGATACTTGGACTCTTCTATAAAAATACAGGCTACATCATAAAACATACCATCTTTACCAGTTATAAGCTCTACACACTGAGTTGTTACCATCTATCCATGACATTATCATTTCAGTCAAAGAAAATCCTCCTAAGGAATCAAGAGATCTCAGGCTGATGTGCAGGATTGCAACAGTGCTCCGCATTTAACTCGGCTGGTTGGGTCATGCCTTCCAAGTTAATCCTCTATGCTATCTTCCTTTTCCTTCTTCCCTACCACTCTAACCTCAGTTAATTTTAAAACTACCATCAAAAGAGGGCTATTCAAACCAAGCCAGCATTTTGAAAGTGAAAATAAAAATGCTTGTGAAAGTCATATCAATGCTAACCAAATGGTAAATAAAGTAAAATTAAAGGTATAAGATCACCAAGGGGGGAGGGGGAGGGAAACTACTGTTATCATTTGCAGATGTAAGTTTTTCATGCTTTGGAGAAGAAAAGGTTAACGCAAAAAAAAAAATGGAACAAATGATGTGGGCAGTGTATCAGTCAACCCAAAAGATATTTCTGTTCAATATAAATAGGCATTAATTTGCATGTGTTTATCACTCCTAATTTTCAAGCACATTAGAGGTCAATTAAGAAATTGATAAACCTCTCTCCTGAAAAGATTAAAGGAAAAAATATTAATATGCCATTAACACTCTCACCAGAAAATGGAACTCAGTCATCATTGCTGAAGGTAAATGTCCATGCTAGCATGACCAGATGGAAGGCTAATGAAAAAGTTGTCCTCTTCACACCTCAAATAATGGATGAAATTGAATCTTCATCTGCAATATAACAACAGACATACATTAAAATGTTTCACACTTGAAAAGTAACACCTGTTAAACTCAGAAAAAGAAGCTTTCTACTACTTACTCATGCAAGCGTCATAACTTGTACTGAATTTGAATAATCAATCGTATATTTATTAAATACCCTAAAAAGTTACGTTATTTGAGGGATGTATATATGATCTATAAGAGATAGCCAACCAATATCTACAAAGTTTAAACTGATTGAAGAATATTAGAAGAGGTTTGGAGGAAAAAAAATCCCTAAATGAAACTTCCATTTTGACCACATCATATGTAAAGAATTGTGGAGAAAATAAATCATGCTCCTTCTCTTCAGTAAAATAGAGATACTACAACTTTGGCTTTAAATGAAACGAGGGGAATATCCACCTTTCAATCATCCATTCATTCAGCAAACCTTTGTTTAGTGTCTACCAAATATTTGGCACAATGCTAGCTAATAGAAATTCAAGTGAATTGATGAATGTATCTTAAAATTGAAAGTGCTGTTCCCATTCCTGCTATGAGTTTCTCTCCCATTATCAGCTGACCCATTGAGAACTATAAAATAGGAAAGAGCATATGAATGTGGTAAAAGAGGAGAATGAGAACAGGATGTATGTGTGCTGAGGCTAAATCCATAGGCAGAAGATATAAAGGAGGCTTTTATACTATGCATGGATGACATGCACTCTAAAATTTATTGAAGGTTTTACACTGAGCAATAATGTGGTCATATCTTTGTTTTAGAATATTTGGAGATAGGGTTGGTTGGGGTCAGGGTCAAAGCTGGTGGGTCAGTAATGAGCTGTTGCTGTGATCAAGGGAAAAATTCAAAGCAGTTTGGCCTGTAACAGGGGAGGTGGGAGTATCCAAGCATGAAAAGATTCGAGCGATATTTAAGAGTTCTTTTCCACTGGACTAAGCGATTGAGTGGATAGAAGGGATAAAAAGAGGAAGAAGGTAAGGATGATATTTAACTTCATCTCTCTACACCCCAATATTTTCATCTATAAAATTGATTTATTATCATAACAGTATTTACAATGTGGGGTTGTGGGGATCAAATGAAAACAATGAAAGGAGAATCATTTTGTAAACTGAAAAGCTCTATATAAATGTTTGTTAAAAGCAACAAAAAAAGGTTTTAGGGGAAGAAATTTTCTTCTTTGAATCTTAATTTCTTCATCCACAAAAATGAAGTAGTGAGGTTGCCTTCGGGATCTAATGTTCCTTGACTCTATGACACTTTTCTTGACAAAGTAGAAGAATTCATTCAATTTCTTGGGGTGAGATGTAAAGATAAGCCAGTAACCACCACTACCATTTCAAAGATGAACCTTTAATTTTGCTCCATGCCTAATGGTAGGCAGGTGTTTGTCCATGCAAACATCTTTACTATGCACTTTCTCCCTATGCCAGGTCTGAAACATGAGAATGTGGCATGGATTTTAGGAAGAGCTGCTTATAGTCTAAGATGTCTTTGTATTACTTAGATATAATAGATATTCTGCATCTTCTAAATAAACTTTCCTTTCTCCACCTTGCAATACGAAGCCCAGCCAGCCTTCCTTACAACCCCTCAGATGAATGAATACTCTATTGCTTTTTAAAGAAGTTCTGTCCTCTCTTTTTCTAGACCTCTTCATATCTGCCTAAGTTTTCAATGATGGCACCAGGATCTATTCCAAAACTAATAAACTTCAACAAAATGTATAAAAAAACAAATTCATTGATTGTGTGCTTAAATAGCCACAATTGTTATAGTTGTATTTTGAGTTTAGCCAATTAACCCGTCATTGATTTATCCAGAAAAAGTAAACAGAAAAGATAAGTTCACTCTAGATGAGGCCTTATCATATAAAACATTCTACAGTAATTCAGAAACCACGAATATTCCAGTTGTTTCCCCACTTCCCTTTGCAGCTTTAGGCTGATCTTGAACCTTGCAGGATGCCTAATCTCCTTGGACTCAACTTCTTATCAACTTTCTATTTCAGAAAAAAATATATACAAAATATTACATTTGTTTAGCATTTCTCTGCAGGATCAACTATTTGATGTCACTGTGATTAGGGAGAAATACAAGTCTCTGTATATATTTTTTTCTGGCTGAAAATTATAATTGTCTGCATTCAGATCACTCTTCAAAGCATTAGTTTCACACTTGATTTTATTCAAGTGGAAAAGCCATCAACTATTTTTTTCATTGCAACTATTTCTTGTTTTCCAGCTGTAGTAAAAAAGGTATAATCTATAGGAATAAGAAAAAACTCTTAACTTACTTGGAAAAGCATGAGAGCAGAGAGTCTTAAAGAAAACTAATTGTTAATCCAGCCAACCACCAAGGTAATTCAGAGATAGATGTTTAAAGATACATATAAAAATCAGAATTGAAGAAAATGACAATTCTAATCTTGTCTTAGCTTTTTTTTTTTTTGTTAAGAATAACATCCATTACAATTTTTTTTGCCATGTACAGAGTTCCTTATTGTTTCCAGCTCATTAATTTTCCTCTGTCTCTCCCAGAACAACACATTTCACCACGGTTTTGCATATGGGAGGCATAAACAAAAGCAGGACATTTTAAGGCATGATCCCATGTGGCCTTCAAGAAGTTTATATTTCCCTGGAAACTCTGAGAATCTTTTGCCCAGCTAAGGAGAACATCTGTTTCCTCTTAGCAACTTTAAGCACATTCTGATCCTGACGTCTTTCAATATCACCCACACAATGTATTTGAGGTTTTCCTGAGTAAAATGGGGAACGGAGTGACATTTGAGTTGGGGGCAAATTGCCACTTTCCAAGAGACATTTAACTTAAGGTTTTACTTGGAGATCAAAAAGCGCAGGGTTAGTGCTGCTTATTCTTGGTTCTTCCCTAGAAACCTCTTTCTGCAATAACACTTAGCAGTTATGTAGCATTCTTAAAACATTAAACAAATTACTCCTCAACCAACCCTTTGTCTGGAAGTCGATTATGTACAATATAATTTGCAGATGAAAAACCAAGAAATGAACCGACTTAATTAGAATTCAGATGCATACTCCATGCTTCCCATTATCCCTCTCCCCTGACCACCAAGAGTTTCCATGTGTCAGCACGATTGCAGCCAAGATCATCTAGTAGCATTACTTTGTGATTATTGTCTACTTCAAATTTTAAATGTTCTAACAACTACATTATTTTGGGTTCCTTTATTTATCAATTCAGTCCAAAGTACCTACTGTGTATAGCGTAACCTTTTAGACATTGTAGTTCATTTTTATCAAATCAAATAATAATCTAGCTCAGAGGTCAGAAAACCACACAGCCCATGGACCCTATTTTTGTAAATAGAGCTTCAGTGGAATACAGGTATACCCATTTGTTTAGATATTATCTATGGCTGCCTTTAATAGCTGAGTTGAAATTGAAGCTTGGTTCATACGACCCACCAGCCCCAAATATTTCCCATGTGGTCCTTTACGGAATAAGGTTGCCTCTCTCAATTCTAGCTCAGCAACTTCTAAATACCTCATCTCACTGCATGTGGTTCTCCTAAGAACCTGGTTAAAGGGACAGATCCTGCACTCAAGAAACTGTGATTCGGTAAATCAGTGGGTGTGGTGTGCAAGGATCTGTATTTTTAAAAACCTCTCACAGGAGTTAGGTAGTATAACTCCATTTGAGAAATGCTGTTCCAGGTGACACAGTTTAAAGGTATTCAAGAGACAGAATTTTTTTAAATGGAAGGAGTGCCCTTGGGATGAGATTAAGGAAAGACTTCTTAGAGATAGTAATTATCTGCAAGTTTTGATGGATTTGAATTGTTAGGGAGAAAAGCTAAAATTTACTCCAGGCAGTAGAGAAAATAGCTATAAGCCAAGATACGGAGATGGGAAGGTACAAGGATGGGGGAAGTGTGTAGTAAGAAAACAGATCTAACCAAAGCTAGGGTATCACTTAGGAATCATGAAAGAAAAGATTTTATTTGTATGGAGTTGGGGATCAGTGTAATAGATGCCCTTGAAGGCTTATTAAAAAACACTTTCAATCCCAATCAAGATCTATGAGCTTCAGTAGAATTGACCAAGCCAGTGTATCCCAATCTCTCTCATGAATGATGGAGGTCAAATATTGGGTTAGGGTCAGGAGACAGAATTAAATCAGTGGCCACTTTAGAGTTTGAACTTGCAACATTAACCTCATGAGCAGTGTCTTCAAACTTTAGCATGCATCAGCAGCACAAAGAGGGCTTGTTCGAACTTGGAAAGCTGGGTTTCCCTCCATAATTCTGATTGGGTAGGTCTAGAGCAGGGCCTGAGAATCTGCATTTCTAGTAAGTCCCAAGCGATGCTGATGGTGCTGGTCCAGGGACCACATTTGAGAATCACCACTCTAATCAAATGAGACAAATGGCTGCAAAAGAAGGGTCACACAGAGTGTTTGTAAATAGCCTTTGTCATACTGAAGCCCACTCAGTTCTACAGCGGATAAACTGAGGCAAAAGCACTACTGTTCTTCAGGGAGGAATTTCAGATATCCTCGCCAGTTTGGACAGAAACCAAATTGAATTCATAGGATAATAAATAACAATAGAAATAAGAACAGGTCTTAGAGATCATCTAGTCTAGCCTTTTATTTTATAAACTAGATAGAGAATCTGAAAAATAGAGAGGTTACATGGTTTAAGTGCATCCATCTCCTAATTGCAACCCAAAGGATTTAGTTCTCTAGAAGGAACCTGAGTAATAAAAATGGGTGATATTTAATATTAAGAAAATAAACTAGGACTTAGTTCATGTCTCCTTAGTTTACTAAACAGCTTACAGATGACAACACTATATGAATTCTCATTTTAGTAATTATATCAAAAATGAAATCTTCATCAAAGAAAGGCCCACATTTGCAAAAAACAGATACCAAAAAAATTAATCAAGATTAGAAATCAATTTTGGCTTTTGGATAATTGATCCAAAACTTTTTACTCTATTACCTCATGCTTTTAAATGGCAAATCATCACATTACTAATATGACTCTATCTAGTTTTCTACTGTTTTGCCGAATTTCATGTGCAAGGAAATTGAAACAATTCTAGTTCAAGTCTTAGTCCCTGATTATGGGTAAACAGCAACTCAGGTAACAGCTGCAATTGATTGAGAGTGACATCTAAGCAGAGATGCTTTTAGCTACCTCTGGGCTCCCAAGACACTTAGAAATAATTCAGATATGGCTTCTTATCAGCTGGGTATTAGCAGCCTGTAAATATGTGTCCCCATTCACATAATGAGTTCTGACAGAATAAAAGCCACCTGGAAACATTTAAGCATCTTTTTTCAAGAGGTGGTTTAAGCTACTTTTTCTCAAGGGACAACCAATCAACAATATATTATTTTTAGTTTGTTGACATGTGGAATGTGTCAGGCTTTTGTTTTGTCTTGTTTTGTTTTCTGTTTGCTTTCATTTGCTTGCTGTCTGTGTTCTTCATTTGTCTTTAAAATGTAGAACAAAAAAGGATTGGTTTCCTTTTCCAGCCTCATGTCATATGTAGATAAAAATGAGTTAATCTTTAATGAAGCAGAAAGTGAGTTATATAAAAGCAATTCCCTTCCAGACTTTACATGATGGCTCTTGTTCGTTTTATTGGTTCATCAACCAAATGGTTATTTATTCATATATCCATCCATCATATATCGAACACTACTACGTGAAAAGCATTTTGACAAATTTAGGTTACCCCCAACATTGTAATTATTGGAAAAGAAGAAGGAGTAAGAAAATACTGCTTCCACACTATGCTCGGTTTCAGTTCTAATTTCTCTTTTGTTCCATCATGGTATAATTTCGGCATTCTTGTTTGGTTAATCATTTCACGAACAAGATTACTCTTCCATCATTTTCAAAGTGATAAAACAAAGGATTTAATCATTTCTTTGCTTGAAAATGCTAGGTATTATGGAATATTCTATTCTTTATAAGTTTAACACAATTTTCCTCGGCCTGGTGGTCTCAGGTATTCTTTACTCTGGTGTTCTTTCCTAACCTAGCCTAACCTTGAATGAAGCCAGCATTCGAGTCAGTCCTGTCTATGCACAAACTCTCAAGCATGTAGCGAAGAGCCCACGTTGAAGTTGGGCTGCTTTCCTTCAACCTAGAATAAATTCCACCTCCACAAAGACAATAAATCCTTCAAAGACCAACTCAAAGTTCGACCTCCTCTACTGGGCTGCCGTGGGAGCCGGGTCACCACAATGAGATCTTTCTCTGTATTTTTAGGACACTAAGGTGTATACACACTGGACACATCAAATTCTGCCTTATGAATTATTGTTTTGAATATGTGTACTATAAGCTCTTTGAGGATAAATAAAAGCAATGTTCTCTGTTAGAGAATATTTATTGGCAATTTTCTCCAATAGAAAAGTGTCCATGGAATCAACTAAAAAATAAAAAAATCAAAATCTTAAGTTACTAAAGGCAGTTTCTAAATAGGTTAACATTTCTGAAGTCATTACTGTTGAATTTAAAAGGGTTGTTGTTGTTTTTAAGAAGCTTAGAAAATTAATTGATCTTCCTAATGTTACATAATGGAGCCTTGAAGTAAGTAGTATGTTTATTCTTCAAAGAACTTTAGAAATCTTTACTAATTAACTCATTAATCACTAGCTAAACCAGCGAACTGAAAAGAAGGTTGCGAAAAGAAAAGCAAGTGGTTGTGAAAGCAGTAATTTAAAAACAACCATATTCTAGAGAGTGGAGGGAGGGGCTGTTTGTTGTTCATTTGGCCATACATCAGGGTGGGTTTTCATTGTGTGTTTTTTGTAGGGAGAGAGTTTCTCTGGCTTTGATATTAGACAGCATCTTGCTGAATGTTGCCTGTTATTACAAATAGCTCACAATGCCAGCTTTTCACACATTGGATGCTAGGGTTTTTCATTTCATAAAACAGAAAGAGAAATGAAGAAAACACTATATAATGCCCTTTAGGCTGAAGCACTAAAATGTGCTTCAAGAAACATGTAGGAGGAAGATGGGAGGAGGGAGGAGCAGAAGAGATGATGCAAAAGAGCAAATCCCATTTTAGTAAATGAACCAAATCCTAGAATTAGAAAGAAAATCCTCAAAATGACAGCTAAAAATGCCTGACAATTTTAAATCTAGGATAATGGCAATTTATAAAATTTAGGCTTAAAAAAAATCACCATTCCCCAAATCTTTGACCTATATTTTGAAAGGTATCTATTCAGGTGGTTTTTGATACTTCTGATGTTGAGATAAACAAACAGGAAGGTGTGAGTGGGTGTAGAGCAGTCTCATGGTAATGCGCAGTCTCACCGATTTATTTACCCTCAAAGCAATTTTAAAATCAATTCAGTATTTCCTGGATAGGTTGACGTCACCCCACTCACATCAGAGTGAAAGACCAAGCTTCTTGCTTCGTACTCATTAAAATTCTGTATAGCACACTATGCAGGAGCCGATGTCTATTTTCAGGACAACCATAAAACAAAGCAATAAATGTTCTTGTCTCTGAGGCCAAGGTGGGTAGAGCAGAGAGGAGTGTTGTGGGATAAGGTCTACAGATAAGGAGAGAGGAGAGGAAGCATGGAATCTGGTAATGTTTATCAAATTCTAGTAATAAAATTAAGTGTCAGCCATGCATAGTTAATAAAGCATCGAAAACACAGACATGAATTCAAGAGTACTCCAAGAATTCTAATCAGAGAGACCAGCTGGGAAGGTAGTGACAGTAAATGTAATCTGGGGACAATGATTCTATACCAAGGAAATCGAAAACACTATTCTCAGTTTTTCTTTTATTATTGTCATTAAGTAGTTTTTATTCTTACAACCCATTTATACAAGAAAATATCTGTGACCCATCTTGGTACTATTTACATAAATATAGAACCTAGTTCTTTCAGATGTATAATATATATATTATATATATAATATATATATATGTATGCATATAGTGTGTATGCATGTACATTTTTTAATTATTGAATGACATTAATAAAATTAAATGTTTCAAGTGTACAATTCAATAGTATGTCATATATATTGCATTGTGTTCACCACCCAAAGTTAGACTTCCTTCCATCACCAAATATCTGACCCCTTTTACTCCTATCTACCTCCCTCCCTTCCCTCTGTTAACCACTAATCCGTAGTTCCTGTCCAAGAGTTTCTGTTTGTTTGTTGCTTTCAGTGTTATATCCCACATATAAGTGAAATCATATGGTTTTCAACTTTTTCTGTCTGATTTATTTTGCTTAGCATGATTATCTTAAGATCCATCATGTTTCATTTATACACACAATTATATGTATGAATATGCACCTGTCACCAGGCCCCCAGGTCGTGATTGCCATGGTAGAGGAACTGTCTTGGTAAAGCTTTGCCATCACCCTGGATCTAAGGGTTGCATTTGGCTCTGCTATGATAAAGGGAAGCAGGGTGACTAAAAAGAACATTAAAGTTTTATAGAGCTGAGAGAGCAGTTGCTCTCTTTCCCCCAATGTGAGATGCAACTTTTGTACAATCGTGTCATTCAGCTAGGCCTGCAGAAACCCTGTGACTTGTCCTTCGGCTGAGGAAGCAAACCTTGCAAAAGGGAGGCTCTCCTATGGACAGAGACATTGCTCTCAGAATACTCAGGGAAACGCACATGCTGTGCTTCCTTCAGTCCCACCTGATAGGTAGAAGTGGCTGTCCACTAAGAAAAAATGACCTCAAATTCAGAACAGGAGTCATTTTGTTTTTGAGCATTCCATACCAAGTATTCTTTCTACCTAGACAACAGACATACGCCACTCCAATGAGGTGCCTGGCTTTCTTCTTTCAGCTTCACACACACACACACACACACACACACACACACACACACACACACGCGTGCGCTTCCGCACACACACACACACATACACACACACAACCAATGGGACCGTGCATATGATAAGAAACAAGACTTTTATTCTAAGAAGGACAGGCTAACCTTTCAGAGTTCATTAGAAACACCCCAGAATAAACCCTCAGGTTCTAATCTCTTCCATGTTCAAAGGCAATGAAGAATTACCTAAAGACTCAGCTTCCCTCTCCCTCTGGGTCAAGGAGAAAGGAATATGGATAGAGTTCTTCCAGGAGGAATTGGCACGGTGCCCACTTGGCTCAGAAAGGAACCAGCTGCCTCTCTGCTCATGTACTCTATTTTCAGAGACAGCCTGGTTCCAGTTCTCTGCTGGAAGCTGCGGCCGGGCGCAGAGCAGCCAGGAGGGGACCTCCCATGCTGTTGGAGTCTTTGGGAGTGGGAAGTATACACTACAATTCATGACACAGAGTGACCTAAAGGGGACACCCTCAGTTTTTTGTTTTCCTGGTCTAGGTCACATTGCCCTTTGAAATGGCATGATGGTGCCACTGCCCAGTGGGTAGGACATAGCTTTTTGTTACCCTAGGACTTAAAAAACAAAGAAGGGAGGTCTATACCCTCTCTCTCTCAGACCAACCTGGTTCAATTCTCATGCTCTGCCACTTTCCAGCTGTGACCTGGGGCAAGTCACTGAACCTCTCATCTACAAATGGGGTAATAACAGTCCCTACCTCACTGGATACTTACGAGGATTAAAGAAAGGCACATTTTCAAAGGGCTAGGGAAAAGTGCCCAGAATACAGGAAACGCCTCTCCTGCCTGACTTCCCATTGACCTGCTCTTAGACCTCGAAGGGAAGAAGAAAAGAGAACCAGGCTGCTGCCCTCATGCTCCCTCCCATGGGCCTGGTGGTCCAGGCTGAGTGAGACTGGCACTGCCCTCACATCCCACCCCCGTCTGTCCCTGCATTTCTCTGGGCTGAGTGAAAGCAGAGACGTTGGCTGATCAGCTGAAAGTCACGAATGCCCTCATTACACTGAAATAAGCTAATTAAGAAAGTCTAAAAAAGGAGGCAGTGGCACTGAGGAAGAGCCTGGTCCACTTACTGAGCACAGGTTCTGGAAAGCTGCTTTGAATGGAATGCAGGGCCTTATTTATTATTAACAACATGAAGGAGAAAATGGAACCACTGAGACTTTTTCTTCATTCTATTTTGTTTCCATTGCCTACAAATAAAGCGCCTACTCCCTAGAGAGAGTTGCCAGTCGTCTACGACCTGCTCATCATGCACCACGATTGCAGAGGAACCGACCAGGGGTTTTCTGAATCTAAAACTGCCATGAAATGTGTGTTGGTATAACTAAGACTAAAAATTCCAATCTTGAGAAGCATGTGCAAAGATGGTTTCTCAACTCTAAGCATATATTTTCCAAACCACAAATCAAAACCTACTAGGTCACAGGGATTTTTGAATGGCTTCTCTGACTGCCCTTAGGCTATCTTAAAGGTAATAGTTTGAATGCCAAAATATTGGCCTTTTGGGATTGTGAGGAAAAGCAGGACAGAATACTTGACTCACTTAAAAATTCAGGCACTTATCATCTTTATTTATTTGGCAGGGAGGTAAAAGCCATCAAATAGGGAAATATTTGTAAAGCAGAAACCCATAGTTACCATTTATAAGGGTTATCCTCTTGTCCTTATCCTGATCTGAATAGCAAAAGAAACTAGCACTGGACCCAAGTCTCCATGGCGACTCCCTGAGCACTAGTGGTCATGGGTAGAATTGCCAAAGAATGTCAGGACTCTAATTCTATCTCTCTTCTGTCCCTCAAAAGAGGTAACCATCTATACACCTGACTATCTTCTTTTTTTCATCTCATGTCATTCAAAAGGACAGAGTATCCACCTGAGCACTTGTGGTCTATTCAGTGTGCTCCAGGGTTAGAAGCGAGAACTCTAAGAAACAATATTCCCCTGACCCCAAGAGAGCTTTGCCTCAGGAGTCAGTCTGGCATCACAGTGGGTTGTCTTGGAGTCAGATTATCTAGATTCAAATCTTAACCTCCCCACCTATAATCTAGGTAAGCACTCTGAGCCTCAGTTTTAGCACCAATAAAGTGGAAATAATAAGCAGCACTTCACTCATTGGAATAACTGTAGTGACATAAGCAAAGAACCTGGTTCATGCCAAGAATCCAGTGAATGTTAGCAGTTGTTTCTAGACAGGGAAAACATGTGGTAACTATTAGCATAGCAGTATCAACTCTAAGCAATTAACAATCTAGTCCTCTCTTAGGGACTTGGAGAAGAATAAGAATATAGAGCATTTTTCCTAACATTTAATCATTTTAATATCTTAGAATAGAAAATATAGAAACAAAAAATTTGTAAATAAGTTAATGGGCTGGTTTTCAACAAAACAAAAAACCGGAGAGAATGCTTTGGCTATTCTCCCCTGATCTGGGCCTGTCATTCATTAATGTACTAGCAACCACATCCACATGGAGTCTACTGAACTCTCAGTCCTCAAAATATGGAGAGTAAATTAAAATACAGTCTACCAGACATGTATCCAGGGCACTATTTTATCTGTTGGATTTATCTTACTAATTTTAAATAAAAATTCAAAATTTAAGATGTACACTTAAGTTATAAAGTTATGGTCATTGGAGTTGAATTCTGCTTTCTCTCTTTTTTTCTCTCTTTTGTTATGTGGACATAAGGATTTTTTTTTTCTTAATTTATAAAACAGAGGCCTGAAAAGAGATGTACCCTAAAGCTATTACTTTTTTAGGCTTTCATTATTCTATAAATTCCTCAAATATTAATGAAAATGGTTTTTGAAAACAGAAAGTTGAGGAAAGAAACGTTTTTAATACCAAAAGGAGTCTTTTCAGAATTTTGTAAGCCACAAAATAAGAAACAATCTTTACCCTCTGTGTCATTTGCAAATTGGGGACAAGCATGATTTTTAAAAGCCAATGAGGGCAGCAGGGAGATTCTAGAAGGCACAAGATATAGAGCAGAATTCTGGAAGCAGGTGGTGTGTGGTACAGCAGAGGATAAGAAAAGAGAGAGGTGAAATTGTATTCAAATATTTAAAGCCCCCCTGTTTAGAGTCTAGGTACTTTCTAATCTTCACACACTGCATCCTGTAAGAAACTGTGGTAGCTTTTCATCTTCCCCAGCCCAGTTTTTTCTCACTTCCTTTCACACATCCTGCTTTTCATACATATCACATTCAGATTACCACGTGTAACATCCGCCACTATGCAGGGCAGTGTAGGAAAAGCAATCAGATTAATGATTACCAGGTATAGTTCGATAGAATCTGCTTCTCTGCTTCACAGTCAATAAGCAGCCAGACTCTGGTTTCTCTTCGTGACATAGGTTTCATTATCCCTAAAACTGTAGCTTTTAAAAAAACAAAACAAAAAACACTAAGTTCTGATACATTCCACTCAACCATTTGGCAGATCCCTTTTATTTAAAAACAAAAGGAATAAAGGAATAAGCATTCATTTAAGAAAACACTGTATTAATGTGAATGTTTGAGAATTCTTAGCTACCCTACATATGGGATAACTGTGTTGAAACTGAAAACAAAAATTAATTTGGTCTATGAGCAAAGACTTATTAGTAGCCTACCATTCAAGCTATTTCTTCAGCCACTACAGAGAGTATAATAGATTGTTAGTGTTCTTCAAAGAGTTTACAGTTTAGTTGGAGAAGAAATTAAAATTGAAATAATAATGATTTTTTTAGTTGTTAATAATGTAACAGTGTAAAACTCTACAAGGACAATGCAGCAAAATGTTTACTTGTCAATAGGTAGATGGTACAGAGTGATATGAGTTTAAAGGAAGCAAAGTTACTGTGCATATTGCAGGCTGAGAAGGCTTCCCAGCAGAGGTGGGGTTTGCCCCAGGCCTGATAGGACATAGATGGTAGATTTTGTTCTGGCTGGAAGGAGGCCAGGCTCCCAAGAGAAGCAAGAGAGTGAGAATACCACGGAAATATCAGAGGTAGCTGCTTGTAAGACATATTCATAAACTGTGGGCTGGCTGAAGTTGAAGTTTCATGTAGAAGAGCAGGAGAGAGTGATAGAAAGAGAGTTTCTGGGTTTAAGACAATTCAAAGAAATTTTGAGTCCATCAAATTGCTCTAATTACATTCTTTGTCAATAAAAAAATATATTTGTTAGGCTCCTATTATATACAAAGTATTGTTGGCATGGAGAAAGGCAGAGAAACAAAAAGGAAAGATCTAATTTGAGCTCAGAAGCTAGACATAAAAACAGGAAATGTGAACAATGCAAAATATACTAAACAAAACCCAAAAGAAAAAAAAAAGGAAGGTGAATTGGCAAATAACTACTACATCTGTAAAGGAAACCAATTATTTTGTCTGCTAAATACCTTTTCCTTTTTTCTGAGAATAAAAGAGCCTTTCTTCTGAGTATCATTCCTCCCAGCCCTCCTACTAACCCTGTGGTACCCACAGGAGCTCACTTCTTCCATGACCCTTTCCCCTGGCTATAATCAGTTGATAAGGAGTGAATCCTAACGGGATGACCAGCCCGGGTCCCAGTTTCTTTCAGGAACCAGCTACATCCTTGCTTGGTTTTTCTATCTTTTTATAAATAATATGAGCATTCTGATTATAAATCCCCCCTTTCATAAACTGATTCAAATTGGATGCCTGTCACTTGCCACTCAAAGAGTCTTATTAAACTAAGTGATTAGAATCTGCCTTTTGTTATAATTGTTTGTATTCATTCCTTCAAACTTCTGTTTGCATTTTTTCCATCAAACCTGTGGATGTTTCTGATTCATCTTTGTCACCTAAATTGCCGAAGTCTGTGATTTGTACCAAGCAGGCAGAATTAGATGAATAATACTAATAGCAATAAGAGACAAACTCCCAACTCTTAGTTGAGAGTTTATTTCTCACTCTTATCAATAGGTGTTAGTAAAAGGGGGGTGGCTATCCTCTAGGTGGTGCTTCTGGGACCAGCTTCTTTCATCTAGTGGCTCCATCCCTCATGGCTATTGTGTACTGTGCTGGATCCTCTATAGACAGGAGCAGAAGGCATGAAGAGGTCTCTACTTTTTAACCACCTGGGCCCAAAAGTGACTACAGCTCTTCCACTCTTACTTAATTGGAAGAAGCCACACAGACTAAATGCTATCCTTAGCTGGGCAGCCAGCTCCTGACAACTGTTCTAGCCTATGAAAAGAAGGCAGTGATCTCTAGTGAAAAAGCCATTTCATTCACAGACATTCAGATAATGTTTGTTGAAACTTACTACAAGGAAGGAACGTTAGAAGGATGGAAAGAAGGAGAGAAGGAAGGAAGGAAGGAAGGAAGAAAGGGGGTAGGAGGCCGATTGGAGTTCGGCGTTGACCCAATGGTAGGGGGTAGGGAGAAGGATAACAATGGCACAGATGTGTGGATGAAGCAGTGAAGAATCACAGGTCATTGAGATTTAATAGTTCATTAAAAATATGTTTTAGAAAGACAAAGAATACCCCAAGAAGGCCCATGGTCTCAGTGTTGTAACCAACACAAAGGGGCCAAAATGGCTACAAAAGGGCAAAAAGGCCACAAAAGGCCACCAAAAAGAGAATTCAAAAGGGCAAAAGGGAAGAGAGCCCACAGGGGCAAAAAAGGACCCAGAAGCAGGAATGTCTGCCTTATATTTGGGCCATGATGGGTGGTTCCAAAGGCATTTCTAGGTGATTGGCAAGTGAAGTCGTTTTGATTGATACCTGGCTGCTATAACTTTGTCTAGTGCGTATGTGTGGACCCAGAATTCTACTACCACTAGATGTTCTTTGGGCAGTCTCTGGGCTGGGCCCTTATTCCTTTGTTTCCCTTGTTGCTCATATCTGACTAGCAACCTAATGCAAGGAAGGAAGGAAGGAAGGAAGGAAGGAAGGAAGGAAGGAAGGAAGGAAGGAAGGAAGGAAGGAAGGAAGGAAGGAAGGAAGGGAGGGAGGGAGGGAGGGAGGGAGGGAGGGAGGGAGGGAGGGAGGGAGGGATAGGGAAAAGAAAGAAAGAATAAAAACCTTCTAGAACAAAGTGAAAAAGTAGTTCACTGTGAGTTAGATGCAGAAAGATTGCTTCTCAAGGACCAAGGACTGAGCATTTTTCTTGCATTTTCTTAATTGTACAAAACCCACTAGAAAACATCATGGATCACAAATAAAAAGGTAGAGGAACTCTGCTGACTACCTTAGTGAAATGACAATACCTCCAGGATACATTTTAAAAAACTTTTCTAAATTATTAACCTTGGGATTTAAACTGCATAAGTCAAAGCTCGTGTCTCCAGAAGCTTTCATTGTCAAAATTTTTTTCATAGGAATCAATTGCCAGGAAAAAAAGCACAAAGCAATCTGCCAAAGAACTTCCTTTAATAGCCAGAGTTTCAAAGATGCAAACATCTTCTTAAAATGGTTGTTTCTTCTTTTAAATTGCATCCCACCTCCTTTCCTTGTGAGGGCAATGAGGGAAAATGTACAACCCTTGGAACACATAGGATATATTTCAAAGCCTTTCTGGAGAGTTTCCAAATATTCTTAATTTTTTCTGTCAAAAATGTTGTAAGTACAAACCCTTATTGTATGAGAGTTCAGTTCTAGTCAAAAAGTGGGGTTCTGGAGCATCTCTCCATGCTCAGGGGAAGAGAAGAGAGTGGAGAAGATAGGGGCTTCCTAAGAAAAAGCCGGGCCCTAGTTGTGGAGGGGATACCCTGGGCACACCTCCCCACCCCGTTCTCCGGGGTATCAAGGCACATTCTCTGGCACTAAAGAGAACTTCCAAAGATCAGGGTCATGTTTAACTTGTCTTTTCATTCCTAGTGCCTAGCATGATCTCTGATACCTAGCAAGCATTCAATAAATATTCAGTGAACAAATAAATAAATGGAGCTGAGATTTAGTTATTATATCTTAGATGCAAAGTGAGCATTTGGCCTCAATAACAAAGGAAAAAATCTAGAATTGGGGTACAAGATTGGAGCAAGACAAATGAGGGGCATTCTATATTAAGTTTCTGTAAATGCTTTTATTTGGAAACCTGTACATAGTCTCAGAGTCAGGAGCAAAAATGAGTCACCAAGCAGAGGTCAAGCAGATTTAGCTGATCAGGTAGCATTTTGAGTCAGGAAGCCAAGGAAGTTACTACTTTTAAATTTTTGTTCAACCAAATTGGAAAATGTTAATAGTAATAAATGATCTGATTTCATTCTTCATAGCTTATCTATATTACTTCACAAAGTTGTAGCAACCTTGAGCAAAACTGTCATCTCCCCTTTTGTCATCTCCTGTAATCAGTGAATGCATCTCCATGTGTCCAATGGCTTTATATTTTTCCCCACTCACCCACCACTTATTTCCCCAGCCTTCCTGAGACGACACATCTTGCTTCAGACTTTCCCATTCTAAATGTCCCTATCTTGTTTCTCAGTCACCAGCATTCTGCTCTTGGCTGGTGAGAGCTGCCTAATTTGTTAATCTGCTCATGTGTTCGGAGAAGTCACTAATGGTAAATCCAGGTAAAATATAGTTTTGTTTATCAGGGCCTTGTGGAGACTAGGTCTTTACCCAATGGAGTATCTTTAATCATAAAAATTTTCAAGTGAAGTAAGGCCACTGGGGAGGAGATCCTGGGGCAAGCTGAACTTTTGCTGCCCTTTAAATCACACCAGGAGAGACAGCCAATGTTTTTGTCTGATCTGGAGACCTGACTATCAAATCCTTTTTAAAAAGCGACTGTCCTGGTTGAGTCAACACTGAAAGACCTCTCATCGCAAAACCTCGGCCCCAGGCCAGTCAAAAAGATAACAGTTGCATTAGTTGATATTTTTTTTCAAAAAGGATGCCTGAGTCATTTCCTTTTAGACCCTCTGACTCCTTTATTTCTGGTTATCTTCAATGTTTCTTATAAATTAATAGTTGAAAACACAATACAGTAGTCTGCTGTGTCCCTTATACACTCCTTTGAGAAAAAAAAAAAAATCAACTTCTTTTAAAGAGCAAAATTGAACTTCCCCAAGATCGTAACTGTGATGAAGCCACAGCAGCCTTCATGGTTGCTCATGGCCAAAGGAGAGACACCCTGCCACAGTCCCAGAATCAGTTTGAAGGTGGTTATGCCCACAAAGCACTACAAAGTACTAGGTTTCCGAGTTAACAAAAGGAAAATGTTGATGACTATTTATGTAGGCCCATGAATTTTCCCCACTTTTCCTTTCTGTTGTCACTATTGTTACTTTATATCTTTTCAGAAACAATATGGAATATAAGTGAATACACAGAAATATATATCCATATATCCACATATATACATATACACATACATTCATATATATGTAAACTCAATACTCCTAGAAATATTCCCAAAGGAAGCTGCCTTTTAAATGTCTTCTCTTCAAAATAAAAAAGTAGGTTAGAGTCCTTGTTGCAGATTATAATAGTCTCACATATTCAGCAGACAAGTCTATAGAAACTCAACCAAATAGATTTTCCCTCTTGAATTGAATAACAACAACACAAAGACACTAGCCCTAATAAGGGACATTCTTAAACTAAACTCAGGCACTTTACAGAGGAAGATAAATGAGGTCAGTCTGGAGCCTACAGGCCAGAGCTAATCAACATATTCAGGGGTTCATCTTAACTAGCTGATTAAACTTGCTTACTTATCTGGTACCGCATGAAACCTATGGATCAGCCTTAGCAAACAGGATGAGGAATTAGACATACAATGGAGCATATCTGGGAAGCAGACCTGGAGAAACCAAGGCGACAGGCACAGTCCTTTATGAGCTCTGACACCTGAGGAAATCTCTCTACAACCCCACAGTTTACAAATAATTGTCAGTGTGATGGAGCTGAGTCATAAAGAAAAGGTTAGGTCATATCTGATAGACTCTGTTTATTAAGACAAGGAGGTGAATAATGCATTCTAGATAATTATTCATTAAAACTGGTTTTCAGAATGCTTTGATACATAACACGTAACTTTAAAAATCTAAACATCGAAAGCATCTTATTCCTCAATGTTAACCAACACATGAAGTGTTAGTGTGTCAGCCAAGCAAGTTCAAGAATTGAGAGTAATAGAGGGAAAAACTGTCAAAGCCTCCTTTATTATTTTTATTCACTTTTGTTACTTCAAAGTGCTTAGAGCATTTTTAAATTCAGAGGACCTGTCTTAATAAATATTAGATAAGCAAGTTTTCAAATTAATGTATTAAACATTGAAGAATAATGCTTCTAAAATGCTTCAAGATATTTATTTCAGTCATTTATCCAAGTATACCAGGCATAATTTCTTGGTTCTAGGATACATTGGCAAAAATTTCTCATTTACGCAAACGACATCCTCCTAGCTCCGTCAATTTTGCTTTTGCCAAAGGCCTATGTAAAAAAAACTCTTTTGCTTATCGAACTCATGTATATTCTAAATCAACCATGTATATATAAAGTAGCAGTTGTATCAAGCAGAGACCTCAAGAACTATCCATATCAACCCAGACCCATCCATGATCACCAGGGCTCAGAGCCTAGCTGCAAGGAAACAGGCAAACACATAGTCACTGCCGCAGAGCAATTGCTATATTAGAGCTGTGAACACAATATCTGTTACGAGAGCAGTGACATGGATTTGGTGTGTGTACGTATGTTCATATGCATATCTTACATGTATGAATGGAGACAGATACTTGATATGTTTTGACTCCAGTGACAGTTAAATAATATTGATGTTCTCCATGAAAATAAAAATACACTATAGTAATTTTGGATTGTAGCATCTACCATCAGGTAAACCTACTGCAAACCATGTTCCGCCACTTATCGGCTGTGCAAACTTGAAGACGTCACTTGACCTCTTTGAGCTTTCTTTTTCACCTATATAAAAAAGGTAATTGTACCTAACTTAGAGAGTTATTAAAGCCCTTCCTAGAGAAGAATCAAAAATCATTAATTATGTTTCTTTATTATTGGTATGTAAACATCCTTTAAAACAGCGGTTCCCAAACTTTTTGGCACCAGGGACCAGTGCTCCTATGAGAATCTAGTGCCTGATGATCTGAGGTGGAGCCTAAGCGGTGATGCTAGTGCTGGGGAGTGGCTGCAAATACAGATGAAGCTTCACTGGCTCGCCACTTACCTCCTGCTGTGCAGCTCCTAACAGGCCATGGGATTGGTACCAGTCCGTGGCCCGAGAGTTGGGGACCCTAGCTTTAAAATAGTTCATGCTTGCCAGACGTTAAGAACATTCTGTTTTTCATTCTAAAATTTGGTCTAAAATGTGTTCAAGAATGTAAACAAGGAAAGGTTGAGCTCTTCAGATATACAGGTAAGCATGCCCCAAAGGAGAACAACAAACAGCCAGGCAGCGGTAAGAACTCCAGCTTTTGTGGAAGCTCTCCTGAGTGCCCAGATATTTTTAGATTATTTTTAAAATGGAAAACACACACACACACACACACACACACACACACACACACACACACACGAATAGAATAAACATCCAGAAATATTTTGCTTCAATTTTACATGGGTTATTTTTATAGATCTGTCTTGCTGTGTGGATTTCATTGAGATGAAATGAATCCATGATATTGCTTCCATGGCAACCTGTTTCTTTGTGATTGGCTGAGTGGTATCCAGGCGCTTCCACAATACCCCAGAAAGTACAAGTACTGTTAATATTTAACAGATGCCGTAAAACCTACCAATCTCATGGTATTTGTTATGCAACTCACTATTAATAAAGAGATTCAGATCCATCCTAACATTTTCTCACCCTCTAAATATCCTTGGGAGATTGTTTTCCTTGTTAAAACCTGACATACAGAGAAACTAGAGTGGGGAGGGGGAATGGAGGACAGGACCCAGAAGAAGGGGCAAAAACCTTGAAGGTGTGAGAAGATAAAATCTTATCACACTTGTAATTGCAGATGGCCTCCATTTCATTTGTTTTATCTCAAGATAGAATGGGTTTAAAAAGAGAAGAGTGATTGCTCAAAAGAAATGTTTTGCCATTTTACATTTATTCATGATTAAGAAAGAAAGCATCATGTACCTAAGAAAATTTATATAGCCGTGAGCGTGCCGGTGTGACTGACCAAGTAAAATGAGGTAACTGATACAAATTAAATGGCCCAAAGGAGACAATATGTATTTATCAGTGTTCATGAAAAATTGAGTTTTTAGAGCATATATGATTTGAAACTCCCAGTGTGTCTTGAATTCAGAAAAGCAAACATATTTTTTAAAAAGTCTGAACTTGCAAAAGAGTTAAATTTCCAGGTAATAATTTTTTCTGTAACCCCTACACTACCTGGATACTTGAGACTCCTCCTGTATATTTAAAGTTTTATTTTCACCAGATCAAGAGCAAATCTATAACTTAATAGGAAGCGAGGGAAGTGAAAAGTAGTGAGGGGTTTTAATATTTGCATATATTATAATTCTACTTTAAGATATTCTTATTTGAACGTCTTATTTACAATTTTCTCAACTCCCAGCAGAGGATACAATTTGAAAACCTATACATATATGTTTAGGTTAAAAACCTTTAAAATGATAAGGGAGAAATTACTATACTTTGAGCTTATATATAAATGACTCTATAGAGATGTGTTGATTTTGTGTATAAATCAAACGAAAATCATGTTAGCAAGTGCTACTGGGGAAAATCCTGGGACTATATCTAAAGTTGATATTTGCTGATAGCCCAGTAAGATAGCTGTACATGTGCTTCTTATAAATCTTCCAACTGATATAATAGGATAAGTTTAAAAATGTATATAGAATAGTACCTCAGCTATGATAAATTAATGTAAATTTATAAAAGACTAAAAAATTATATATCAAAATATTAACCATGATTAGCTATAGGGGCTTATAGTTGATTGGGGGTGGGGTTCTTTTAATTTATATCTCGCTCTCCACATTTTTCATACATGCTATTTAAAAAGGAAAAAATTATTTTTAAAGAAACTATCAGTGCCTTTTAAATTTTTCTTTGTAAAGACAATTAAACCTTAAACAGATAAAGAGGCTTTACACATTTTAAAGCGTTGTGCATCCATTATCTCATTCCAGGCACACAATTGCCTGGAAGGAAGATATTACAGAGAGCGGAGTCTCACTTACAGATAAGGTAAATAAAGGCCAGAAGTCAGCCAACTTTGAAGGATGGCAGAGGACATTAGAGGCAGAGCAGGGAGAAAATATCCAGCATCCTGGGGACCCTTGTCTCACAACACTTAGACTATATATGAGAGATATTATACTGATAGTTTTTGTAGCTTTTTAAACTAAGTTATAAGTCCATTTTCATGTCTTAATATCTTACATTCTATTTCTGCATGTAACACACTGCTAAGTATCAAGCAGATGCTTAATAAACATTTGTTGATTAATTTGCAACAATCCTTTTCTCTTTGCATTTTTTTAAAACTCACCTGTGCAGCCGAACATATTTGCTAAAGAACTGACAGCACCTCAACCAATCTTTTCTTTAAACTATTGCCCAAAGTTTGAAACTCTGAGGTTTTAAAATGTGTATACTTTCCTGGCCATCCATGCAGTTTTAAGGGAAAGCATATAAGAAAAGAATGACATGAATATTCATCTAAGCAATTTTTAAAGAGCGAGGTCTAGAAAAGGGCAGGGGCAATGCATCAGTGTCAGCTCGCCAGGCCCGTGGGAAGTGAGTGGAGAGAAGGAGCAGGAAAGGCAAGTACTTCCTAACCCAGCCACGTTTCCAGACTAGCCCCCAAGAGAGATCAGCAGTCAGGACAAATGGAGTTCCAAGGGATAGTCAGTCCCAAGATGCATGATAGAGAAGGAGGGAAATGAAGAAATGAACATTCCAAGATGCCAGAAGGGAAGGGAAATGACCTAGAGTTTCAAAGTTCCTTTCCTGGGTTGCTCTTTTGTCATAAGGGATCCGCATCAGCAGAGCAAACATACTGAGTAAATGAGAAAAAGTTGCCCCTGCCTCCCAGGAGACACAATCTTACACCAAAGTGCAAAGCTTGGCGAGTGGACTGCGGGTTACATTACATTCTCACTTGTTCCCTGACCAGAGACTCTCATGCAGTAAGCAACCTGCACTACTGTATACCACAGCCCTGCTCATAAACCGGAAACATAATCAAGCTGGGCCTGCCTCTCACTGGAAGGTATTTTTGACTCTTTGACCACAAAGTATCCTTCGGTTAATTGATTCACAGACACAAACATCTGATATATAGCAGAGACAGAGATGATTTCTAGCCTCCAGAAGTAAATGAACTATTTCCCTAGTTAAAAAGAAATGGATATCCTCTTCATGGGGTACTGTAATGAATGAATGAGATAATATATATCAAGCACAGAGCACAATACTTAGCATAAATCATTCAGTAAAATGTTGGTTCTCTGCCATTTTCCCCCTACTAATACTAAAACTATTTAGATAAAGCTGCTGTTACAGTGGCATTTTTTTAAAAAATCCAACTCTTTCTTGCCATAAATCCCAAAGCCTTCATATTTCCCCACATAGAAACAAACTTTATTGCCTCCCCCACCACTATCTTATACACCAAGTACATTTTCGAGCAGCAGGCAGAATGCCATAGACACTGAACCCATCTGGAAGAACTGCAGATTAGTTTTGCATGAAATGTTAGTCCAAAACTCAAAGTCAGTTCTGACTTTACGTTTTATAATGAAACTGAAATTTGGCCCACGTTTGCAAAAATTCTGCCAGCATTTGCTATGGACCTATGAATGTCATTAACCCATGGATTTGAACCCATCTCAAAGGAAAAAGATTCCAGATCTGTTCAGAGCCAGGCAGAAGTCAGGCATAGCTCCCAAATGTCACTTTGAACACTGACCTCCCCCCCAAAATAAGCAGTTGACGCACAAGACTGTGCGGGAAAAATGTGCCGAGTCATATCTTGCAATGAACTTGGGTCACAGTCCTTCCTGCAGCTTTTCTCTCTCTTCCAAATGACAGATCAGACATTTCTGAATGTTTATCATGGCTTCCGAGGAAGCCGTGAGTTTTCTCCTTCCCTATATAGCTTTTCTAGTTAAAAACCTGTAAATGTGTACAGAATCCACCTGACACAGTGTAAAGAAGACAACCATGCTTTGTTAGTATCCCCAATCTTGGCATTGATGCCATGCTGGCATAAATTGACACTGTTTTCAAAATACCCTTTCCCTCTCCCTAAGGCAGCTGCTGCCCTCTTAGAAATTCTGAACCTGAAATCTCACAAGTAAACAGTGCCTCCCAAGGTGTTTATATTTTAACAAAATATCAGGTAGCCAGATTTTTCTGACCTAGTAGCTTTAGCCAGGGGCACTTTCTAGAAGATGATAATCAAAGGCAGTGAATTAACATGTGGTATCATTATAAGTGGGAAATTATACAAATAAGAGAATTTTTATCATCAAGGCAAGTTTGAAAATAATGAAGGATATTATACGGAACACAGGTCAAAAGCCAGAATTAAGCAATCCAAATCAGGACAAAAACGTATGTAACACAACAGAGGGTACAAGAATTTTAAAGCTAGAGAAATAAAACTAGACTCTTTTAAGGTTCCAAACAAGGTGGGCGAGGCAAAAGATAATAGAAAACAAGAGTTTATGTTTCCTTTGGGTCCTCTGAGTTGCAACATCCTCCCTGCTGAGTATATCAGGTGAGATGAGGTCCTTCAAGATGACAGGCAGAGAGAAAAACAGGGCCTTGGCTTTGCCTCCACCCTTTGGCTCTCACCCAGTAGTGGATGCTCTCTGCATGTGATCAACTGTTTAGAACTCACGAAGGACACAAGTACCTCTTTGTAAACAACTCCAAACACTTGAGTCTCACCTTTACTCATGCCCATAAGTAAATTAGTGGTCACTACTATGATGCTATTAAAAAACTAAAATAAATAAAATAAATGTATGTATAATCTTAACCAAATTTCATTGTTTGTATGTGACTTATCTGCCCCGTCACACACTTGAAACCCCAGGTTCAGGTCAAATCCCTGCTTCGTCATCTACAGATCCTAGTTCAGCACCTTGAGTAAAGGAAATGTTTTAACATCCCTCCATCTATTCACACTATATCCATATATTTTCCTAAGTTTAAAATTGTTACTTAGTTCAGAACAAAATGATAGCTATTTGAAATGCAGAAGAGAATCGTTTCAGCACCATTCTGTTTTTCCCTGAATGTATGTCTGCACTCATTCATTCCACAAGGATAGGCAGGGGAAATTTTCTAGATTTCCCTAGGATACCAGAGTAAAGACAACATAATCTCCGCTCATTAGAGTCTAGTTAGGGAGACAACAAAGTGAACAAATTATTGAAATAACGTAATGATAGGACAGTTTTTCCTCTATAATGGTTTAGAAAGAGGGCAATGTGTGCTTCCAGATCAGAAATTTTTAATCGGCCTCGCCTGCAGATCCGTGAACTCTGGGTTCCCAGGGAAGATACAGTCACAGAGATGTGGCCAGACATACACACAGTCTTCACAACTTAGAGATTCTATTACATTCAGCACAGATTTCCATGCACGTGGCAAGTGTTCTGTATTTGCTGCACAAAGGAAAGGTGGGCTGGGAAAGACAATTTTTGAGCTGTAAGCTCTTTGAATAGGCTATGAAAGCACAAATATGAATGATGCCTACTTTTCTGGTGAAAAAAATCGTAGTTCCTAGTTAGCCTTCTGTGGGCAGGGGAACCCTTCCTAGGAGTTAGGCCGGCCCAAGTCTATCTTGTTGTACCGTCTGAGTTCCAAGAGAGACAGTCCACTAACATAAACGCTAGAAGGTTAGAGTATTGCCTCAATTATCTTTGTGCTATTCCCAGGGACTAGACAATGTCTGATGTATATTAAGCCCACAAGGAAACTTTGTTGAATGAATAAAGCAATGAATGAATCAGGAAGAGACCTAAAACACTGACTCTAAAGAGAAGATATCAAACATAGACCAAAGGCCACACAAAGTAAAAAGGGTCTTCTGTACTCTTTTATCATGTTAAAATTTATACCACCATCCCCCTGTAAAAGGACTGTGTTCCAATACAGTCCTTGGCCTTGAACCTTCCCCTTGGGATAAGTGAGACGAGAAATCAGAGCTTTGCCTAGAGATACGGGTATGTGTAATAAGTTTATTTTAAATATATGCTCAAAGTATTGCTGGGAATACAGCAGAGAACAGGAGAATGCATTTAGTTCATTCAGCCTTAAGGTTAAAGAAGGTTTCTTGGAAATGAGGCCATCAGAGCTATTTACATTCCACATGAACCACAAAGCCTGCCCTTGGAAGAACTTTGCACTTGGAGTTAAAGAAGAGGACAATGAGAAAGATAACTTCACACTTCCCCCTACGAAAAAGAAAAAAGAAAAAAAAAAAAGAAAAGAAAAAACAAACAACAACAAAATTAGCACAGACATCAAAGACTGTTCCCTGGCGACATAACCCTTAACTTATTCATGCTGGTAGCTTACTCAGCAGTTCAAGAGTAAAAAGATTTAAAAAATCAAGAAAAAATAAAAATGACAGGGAACACAGTCTGAAATTTTAACTATGTAGGTTTATTGTGAAAGAATGAGAGATAATTTTCCTACCTCCATCTCAAGGGGAGAGCAAGGATTTACGACAAGGAAGAGAATTTCCACAAGTTTAGGCTCCCAAAGTAAACAGCTGGATTGTTTGAGAAGGGGAAAGCTCTGAAGTTTCCAGAACGCATGGCTCTATTCCAGTGGATCTTGATGCTCCATGCACTTTGGGACTGCTAATAAGGGAATATGAAGCCGAGGTCTAAGCCCTGGGCCCTCTGGCCCAGAAGGGATCAAAGATCCTGTGGCCATGCTGGACATGTGAACTGTGGCACCAAGTCCACATGATTCCCATGGAGCATTTCAGCAGCGAGACCAGTGGCCCTTCTTCAGATTTTCTGGATGGCTTAAGACTTTCGTTTTCCTTGAATGACCAAAGGAAGTTTTAGGCCAAAATGGATGAGATTAAATTCCCAACAACCTTGCAGGGGAGAAAAGGGAATAGAGCCAGATTTATTTAAACATAAAGAAATATAAAAATTCCTGCTCCCAGAGTTGAGGATCAAATTCATACCTATTATGTAAGTTTGACCAAAGTTTAAGAACAAAATCAACCTTTTAAAAAGCAAAAACAAGCCCCTAGATCTTTGTAAATGAACAGCAGAACTCCACATGCTCCAGATACCCATATTTACCTCAGACACAGCAAGTCAACTGGAAAACTGGCCAAGCTTGTTAAGTTCACCTAATTTCTAACCTTCTGAGAACTAGAAGAATGTCTGGCTCACACAGCTTCAGTTTCTGGCCTGAGATGACTCACGGACTTCTCCCTTTAATAACCATTTGAAAAAAGAGGAGAAAAAAATCCACACATGAAAATTCCCTCTTTGGCCAATCACCCACTTTACTAACTAAATAGAACAGAGTTTAATGTTTAAATGGAACTAATGTTACATGTCAACATTAAAACTTATGTTTTCTTTTGCATTTTTTTTTCACGATATATATTAACAATGTCTAAGGGAGCAAAAATTCCTTAGGGACATTTGATTTTTCTAGATAGCAGGCATTCATTGCTTCTGGAATGTTTCATGCAAGGTAGAATTTCTGGCTTACTGTGACCGAAAGGAAAGCATTTTTAAATCAAAACAGAGAAGGAACTACAAAATGAATTCCAATGAAACATGAGCAAGCGAGCACATTTAAGCAGGCTTTGTTATGACTTAGCATTCAAGGGATGAGAGAAAAAAATAAAAAGCAAGCGTCCGATTGTTAAATCAGGACTTCTCAGCTCCCCTGTCCTGGAATCAATTTGCCAAATGCCCTTTTTCTTTTCTAATCCCATTTTTCAATATCTCATAACTCGAACCTGATTGATCACTTGGTGACATCAGCCTGAACTCATTAGGCTAATTAAATTAGAATTATGTGGTGGAGGATCAGGCTCACTTAGCTCTGACAATGCCATGCCCAACTGGGCTTCCGTGCATTCCACTGCATAGTTTCATTTCAAGGGCTCTGACCTTGCATGGGCGCTTTGATTTTTTAAAGGGGACACGTTACTGCTCAGAAAGACTTTCTCAGGACACTGTAGGCAAGGGGAAAAATGGAGTAAAACCCAGAGCAATCTGACAAAAATAGAATGCCATATCACTCAGACCCTAAGGCAGCTCACACATACGTTGCCATATTTTAAACATGAAGAAATAGACGCTGTCTTAACAGTCTGGTCATGTTAGGATAGCAGTTCCCAGAGAGCCCTCCTTTCCTGGTGAATGGCTGGAGAGAAGCATTGTTCTGAGGAAGGCTCTAATGGAGTCTTTGGCAAGATTGCAACAGGCAGCATGCAAGGTTCTGCAGGGATCACCTGAGGGACAGGACAGAGGCTAAGGTTCCCGCGTGCTTGCTGGAGGTATCCTGGTGAGGGGCTCGATCAGCCTGCAGGAAGGAGGGACTTTCCCAAATTGCTGCACAGAGGGGCCACATTTGTGCAGTTTGTCTAGAGGGGATGTATTTCTTTATCTGCAAAAAGGCACCATATACATTAACAGCCTGAGAGTGGGGTAATAAGAAGAGTAGATAATGATTTATAATCCAAAACCTGACAACGCTGAGACTAGAAGAACAGTCACTTCTAGGAAGTATCTTGAATTCACTTAGGCCCCTAAAGGATCTTTGTTCCACCATCTGCAACCCTGGGTTATTGGATCTCTTGGGGAAAGCCAAGCAGGGATTCAATGTCAGCCCTGGGTTTCCTGCAGGACAGGGTAAGAGTGCGGACAAAGGCAGGCAGGGGCGTGGGGCTGACATGTGTGTCTTTCTCCAGTGCTTTTGTGACTAAGAAAGCAGGCATACGTACCTGTAGCATAAGGGTTTTCCCTGTGTTAGGCATTGTCAGACCCTCATGTGCTGAGAAGGTCTTACACCACCACATCTGTGGCCCCTTTGCCATCTTCTAGTGCTGCTTCTCACACCACTACCACCACTCTCTAATCCATACTATTCAGCTTATCATAATCAAGAATGTTAAGAGAAGCAATAGGGAAATTATTTTATCCTTGAAATAAAGTTGATTGCCATTTTGAGCAACAAAATAAACAAAATAGTTGTATACTCTTATACTCCACCACACACTGCTAGACTCATAAATGGGTAACCAGGTATCGCCCCCCAAAATATTTACATATATGGGCCCCAGAGAAAATACCAACTAGAAGCCTGTCACTTCCAAATCCTTTTGTGAAACGAACTATAATTAAAAATAAATAAATAAATGATGACTGCAAGACCACAGAACAGGTAAATGTGTCTTACACCATCCTCGAACACTGGAAAGGTTAGGCAATAAACCGGGAAGCCCCCACAGAGTCACAAAAGAGTGGTCTGGCTTTTTAAACGTCGTACATCAGACACACCGAGGAGAAACACTATAAGGCAGCCAGGATGAAACGAGTAAGCTAGAAGTGTTTACTCATCACCTAATTTCTCTCTTGTGGAAAGTGTTCCAGTGACTGCTACTGAACAAAGCGAAAATTGTTCCTAAGGAACACTGGATTCAAGTGAACCAGTGGAAGAACATTTAAAAGGGTATTTTGTCTGGGAGTAATTACAGATTTTCTAAGCTCCATTTCTAATAACGGTTACACAGGTGACTGGTAAATCAATAGAGAAGAATATGTGAAGACTATTATAATAGATGGAACATTTTAGCCAAATAATAACAAGCCATTCCTTCCTCAGGCAAAAGAAGCCAACTAGTTGAATGTGGTAGGAAAGTAAAAATTCAGAACCTCAATCACATGGAGTCACACAGGCATTTCTGGCTCAGGATGAACTTGAAAAATATAATAATGAAAACTCTACAATGAGCAACAGATTTGTGAGTTCAGAATGTCCATTTGCCCTCAAAATACCTTCTGGAAATAGATTTTTACTATAGTTTGGACAATTTGCTGTCCTGTCTCCTATCTCTAGAAAGTTAAACTGGATTATCTAGCTATAAAGGAAAAGAGTATTTTTTTATACCTTGATACTTTTGTGTTTCTATTTAATATTTTCTCAACTGTGAATATTGAGTGCCTTGTATTGATAACCAGATCATATTTAGAGTGCTGATGCTCAAGATGCTATGCAGAAGACATGATGAAAACTAACTAAATTGGCAAAGTAGAGTAAAAGGTAGGACAATTATCCAGTGAATTTGGGAAGCTTTCTAAAAATGAAAGCATTTCCATCGGAAGAATTCTAAGCATAAATTATTTTTGGAAATGTCTTGAGATCATGGAAGAGGAAAAAAGGAGAGAATCTGGAAGAAACCTCTGTAAATAGCTGTCTAGAATTGATATGATTTAAACTCTCCATATAATTCAGCTTATAATAATCAAAAATGTTAAGGGGAGAGGAGAATAACAAGTGATTACTTAAAAACAATGTCGCTTCTCAATTTGAGTGACAAAATCAACAAAGTAGTAATGGATTATCACCCAAAATATAAAGCACATAACCATGAGTATATATTGATATTAAATTTAAAAGACTGGATGGATGGATGGATGGATGGATGGATGGATGGATGGATGGATGGATGGATGGATGGATGGATAAGAATAGACAAATCTCCCTTGTAGAATTCTAAATAATTTATGTAGGTACTTCTCCCTTAAGGAGGTGAAGCATAATTCCACATTCACTCTTAAGTATGGGCAGTGTATTATAACTTCCTTCCAAAGATTACAGCATGGAAATGGGGGAGAAGGTAGCTTGGCAGTAAAGAAATCGGGTAAACACTACCTCCGTCAGATTATTAAGGCAAATATCAACCGTGATAGGTTGCATTGACAGCATGTACTCTTGATAAAATGTGATAAATATGGTACTTCTGTGGTTTTCCTCCCAAAACTCACAATCCCAGTCCACTCGTAAAGAAACATCAGATACATCTCCATTAAGGGATATCTATGAACTACCTGACCAGAATTCCCCAAAACTGTCAAGATCTTCAAAAACTAGAAAAGTCCGAGAAACTGTCATAGCCAAAAGGAACCTAAGGAGACATGAATACTGAAGGTAATATGGTATCTCACATGCGATTCTGGAATGGAAAACAGACATTAAGAAAAAACTAAGAAAATTTGAGTAAAGTATGGACTTTAGTTAAAAGTAATATATCAACATTGGTTCAAATGTGTCATACTAATATCAGATGATAACACAAGGTGAAACTGGGTGATAGATTTATGGGAACTCCCGTACCAGATTTTCATTTTTTTTCTGTATTTTTAAAAACTACTCTAAAATAAAAATGTCTTTTCAAAAATAAAAAATGAAAGTTTGCTGTGGCTAAAAAACAAACAAACAAAAAATTGTAGTATAAGAGGTAGGCACTAAAAGGTCATAAAAGTTAACAGTCAAAAGTAGAAACTCTCAACCCATTGGAGCCTGGAGTGTCAGCACTGGCTGCGAAAAAAAGTCAAAATTCATTTTCTAAATGGCAGGGAGAACTGTTTCAAACAATGTGCTAAGAATAGCTGAGAGGTATTCATAAGCACAATTAGCACCTTGACTGACAGGAAGCCAAAAATAAGCTGTCTGTGGGAGAAGAGCAGGCCAGAGTCACAAACAGGTCCTGGGATGGCATCTAAAACCAGGCAGAGCAACCAAGGAAAGGAAAAGAGTCCAGGTTTCTAACAAGAGCTCCTGTGTTCTGTGTTCTCCTTGGTGTTTCTAATTAGAAAGAGGAGTTAAATTTTTTTTCCTACAAAATTGTCATGTTGACATTTTCGTCACTTTTATAAAGGTTTCTATGTCTAGATACAGGCTGCCCTGCTTCTCACTACCTTAAATTTTGCCTAAAAACTTACCTAAAAGCAGCTCTTTGCCATGCTGGGTCTGACCAGCCTTCTGTTTCAGCAGCAGATTCTTTATTTAGAGAAACTGAATCATCCATTTCTCACCTTTCTTACCAGTCAAGTATTTTTAACTTACTGTCAGCTATGGAGTGAACATAGAGTCTATAAGGAAAAAGAGTCGATTTTCCACTTTTCCTCTTTGGGCTTCTGAATCCAGGAATGCATTACAGCAAAAAAGGAGGATTTTTTTAATGTAAGAATAATATTAGTTTAACATTTTTCTCCATTTTGTTAAATGCTCAAATGAGTCTTGACTACTTAAACAGGGACCATTTCTTACCTGGAGGCAGCTTCTCTGTACTGTCCTAAGTACAGAAAATGTGAGCAGCAGTCTTGAGCTCTCCAACAGGCACCGGGGATAGCAAGGTCATGGGCATATATCCAGCTCCCTTGACAAGAAGGAGCTGGCCCAAAGGTGCACGTCCATAGACCTGTGCTGCTGGACCTCAAAGATCTGGGATGGTGAAGCGACAGAGCTTGAACTGGTGTTTAAGAGCAACCAGATACTGATACCCATAAAACTAAACTTCGTGGAAACAGTTCGTTCCAACATCTTAAAGACACTGTCCAGGTTCCATTAGGTTCTTAAGTCCACACTGAGAAAATGGAAGTAGGGTGTTCAAAGAAACTGATTGAATACAAAGAGAGAGGCATGTTCTCCTCATCAGTGTAAGTGGGTAAAATGTCAATTAAAGACACTTCAGAAAGACTTTTGGTTCTCCTTTTGCTGTTATTTGCATGATTGACAAAGAACAGATTTCACAGTCAGAGACAGAAAAGGATATGGCAATGGCTGGATATTGCAGAATGATGAAATTCAGATAATACAGTTGTGTGTGGCGCAGTGAAAAATGGAATAAACTATGCCTTGGAACGGAATGCCAGGGAAAATACCAAAGCTGATTAAGGTAATGATGAACAGATATGCTAGCCGAGCACATTCTCCACGCCCAGGACCATGGACACAAAGGATAGCAGAAGGAAGTTAAGATGAGAAAAGGTCACATAAAAGGTGACCAGCGTGAGGTGCTAAAGGTAGAGGGGCTTGAAGACAAGCACTAGAGAAGGATCTGACAAAGAAGGCAGGGTGATAGCCATTGAAGAAGAAAACAGTGAAACCTCAGATATGCAAGTTTGAAGAAAAGCCCCCAAATATCTGGTCTGTCTTCAGAGTCTTTGGTGACATATTGGATGGCAAAGCCAAACTCTTCTATTAAAAGAAAGTAAATAATTGTAGTAAACACATATAGAAATTGCTATATGCCAGTTAATACATATGCTGTATTAACTCAGCACCTACAATAATCCTGTGAAATACAGACTTATTGTCCCTATTTTATAGATGAGGAAACTGAGGCATAGAGGTCAGATGACTTGCCCAGTGTTGCACAGCTAATAGGTACGTTCTTAGCCATCATATGCTGATTTACATCACATAAAAGCTGTCCGCCACCAGGAAAGAACATGCATATTTGGCTTAGAACTGTGTTGTGATCTAAATTATTTTAAAGTGAACAGTTTGGAACCATTCGTTTTTCCATATCTGTTCTTTCACTCAACAATGCCACAAATATCTATTGAATACATACTATGCTTTAGGCACTATGCGGGATTTGCAGATACAAAAATCCATGTCTTCCTGAGTATTCATTGTAGTGAGGGGAAACAGACCAAATAAAAAAGTAAATAAAAAATATATAGTATATTATACGGTAATAAGTTCAGTGGAGAGAAAGCAGGGAAGAGAGATGAAGCCTAAAGGAGGGAGGGAGCGAGACATGCATACACTTGGAGGAAAGCTCTCCAGCCATAAATATCCTTAGGTCAGAATGGGACAAATCGTCCAGGGGGATTTTGTGGCTAGAGTGGATTTATATTTGGTTAAGTCCTTAAGCTAAGTCTCAGAATGATTTTTACTCCATATATAAATGAAGAACAGTCACTGAATTACACACATTTCACATACTGTTCTACATAGAAGGAGTTCCTTTTGCATATCATCCTTCCAGAAATAACTCAAAAGGCCACCAACTCCTCCCACATTCTTCTTTCATCTCTTGCCATAAGTAGTACGTGCCTTTTCCAAATTACTCCGGGTATTTTTTACTTCCTATTTTTCTTTAGATTAGAATTACTTTTATGCCTTGTCTCCCTCTAAACTGTGCATTCATCAATGGCAGGAAATGGACCTGGTTCATTGTTTATTCTCTATAGAGTTTAGCCTTGGTCACTTAGTAAGTGTTCAGTAAATATTTATTAAGAAGTTTCGACTGTGTGTTTTCTATCAAATTAAGCTTCGAATTAGAATAGCAATAATTTCACATCTGTATTTTATTACAACATTTTAACCATACTTTCTCGAATTTTGGGTTGCTTAATAATCACAAAGGTTTTGCCAAAATATTACAACTCATTAATATGTAAAGTTTCAAGCTAATATTTTAAGCACCATTGATTTTAAGGAGTAACACATTTTTTCCCACACCACCATAAACAGAAAAAGATTAGTCTCAACAATTACTAAAAATAAATAAAAATGGAAAATGGCAAAGTATCTCTGCTTATATAATCAAAAAAATAAAATAGAATAAAATATTTAAATGTCTCAACTAGATAAAATATTTAAAAACTAGACTGAATTTTATATTTGTCCCATCTGGCATTGGCCAATGGCTTATGCCCTATCCTTTCCTGACTGAAAAATTCATTACATGTCTTTTTGTAAGGGAACTAGAAAATCTGACCTAGAATTGTTAAGATATTATAGCTAAGTCACTACCACACTGCTTTCAAAAACCAAGAAGCATAGAGACAATAGAAGACAGAGTACTACAAAAATTAAAATAATTTGCTTTGAATTTCACCTTATTCCTCTAATGTAGAAAGTGGCCTACAATGTCATGTAACTGATTTGAAATTGACCAGGCAGACATTTCAGCTCTATGGTTATTATTGTTTTTAAGACTGGAAAATAATGGGGAAAATCAATGAAAGAAACAAATTCCTTATTTGAAATTGTTTCTTGCTTCTGTGCCTCTCTCCCTGGCATGACTTTAGGTGACATTATCTGGCTGGAATATATGGGTATACCTTATCTATGAAGGGGACTCACTTGGGGAAGCTGGTCCTTGGCTTGAGGAAGGCTATTCTACAGACCTCCGTCTAGTCTCCAATCTGATGGTCAATGAACACTGCTAATGCTAGGGTGGCTCAGAAAGCTTCTGCTCAATGACCGAAAATTCCACCGGGACTTTGTATCTCATTGCAAAAGGGCTGAGAGGGGAAGGCAACAGTAAATTTCTAGACATCAGACCCTAGAAACTGCCCAGCCCCAAGGAAACACAATTTAATACTTTGGGCCATCTCGTGTTTCAAAAGATAAGCCGCTCTAAGTAGAAACAATTTCCTCCTTTCCCCTTCTTTCCTTTTTCCTAACCCCAAATTATTCTTCCTTCCAAATTACAATGGCATCATCTTCTCAATTGTCTTGAATATAACTTTTTTGCCAAAGCCAATCCTAACTGTCATTCTCACCATCCGCAATCATTCATACAACAAATATTTTCAGAACGCCTACCGTAGGATTCACTGTGCAAGGTTTGGAAGACAAAATGATGAGCAAGGCAGAGTCCTTGTGTTCATTCATGATAGAGGGAAAGAATGAGTGCCCTGAAGTGCAGGAAACAATGACCCTCGACTAACTTCTTGATACAAAATGGAACATTTAAGAACTTATCATACCATGAAATACTTTGGTAAGCACTGATAGAAAGTGAGGTCCTCAAGGCTCTGAATATAATATGTACAATAGCCCCCACCTCTTCTACCTCCATCCCAATTTCAATGCTAACCTTACCAAGTCCTCTCCCACCTAAGGTAATGACAACATTTTTATATTCCTTCTCAGCAGTCCTTCTCCCCACACCCCCAGCCACTCTCTGCTCTACAGTCTATAGCAGGTAAGTGGGACTGGAGTTGGGAAAATGCAGTACACTTTAGTTTTGCATTTCCAAAATTGATTCATGATATTAGCACAGGAAGATGCCTAAGGGAGGAAAAAAAAAAAAAAAAAAACCTTGGAGATTCTGAAGATTTAACTTTGATATCAAAAGCTAAATCCTGGAGGATTCAGAACAAAGCATTCATAAAGCAAGAAACCTTTAAGAGGGAACCAGATGTCCAAAGAGCAGTTTTCCCACCACTTGGATAAGAAAGAAATCCGAAGGGCTCGTGTGTCATAAGGACCTGAAGAATGAGCTGGCACACTGCCCATTCTCTGGAGGACCATAACTGTATCCACGCCAGAAGTCACAGGTGGGGTCGGGGGGAGCAGAATCTCAGAGCAGAAGAAGCTCTGAGATTTCCTGGCTTCCCATAGTGTGGGAAGCTCACAGAAAAGCCCTGAGACACACATGATGCCAAGCTGTACCTTCAAAGAGTTGAAGGAAGAATATAGGCAGCAGATCCGAGGGCAGTTCCCAAACTCATGGCTTCCACAGCATGGTACATGCAAAACAGCTCCTGAGGAAGCACATTCCCTCCGTCTCCCCGCCCCCCGCCCCGCACCAACACAAACACACACAAAGTCATAGAAGTGGCTGAGAAAGGAGTGATCACTTGTTTCTGGTGCAAAAAATACAGATTGTATAAACCCTTCTTTATTTGTTACAAATGAATCACCCATAGCAATTTCTAATAGAGTTACTAATATGAGTATTTTTGTTACAACTTTTTGTTACAGATGAATTACCCACAGAAATTTCTAATAAAATTCATTTTAGAAGTGTTAGAATCTAAATAATAGTTGTGTCTACATCATAAGAGGTGATATCACAGTCTGCTCACTGGACTTGCCACAGGAAGTTGGAGAGCGCAATGGTTAGAGCCTGGGCCCAGGGAGCCTGAGCTCCTAGTTTTGCACTGATACACACAACATTTGTGAATCTCAGATCCGTTAATTATAAGTGAAAGAAGCGAGACCCAAAAGACTATATAAGGTGTGATTCTATATACATAGCATTCTGGAAAAGGCAAAGTTGTAGCAGCAGAAGCAGATCAGCGACTGCTGAACCTAGGTGCAGAAGTAGGGGCTGACTAGAAAGGGGCCTGGAGAATTTGCTGAGGGCAGTTGATGGAACTGTTCTGTATCTATTTGTTGCTTGTCATTTGTCAAAACTCATAGAAATATACACCAAAAAGAGAGTTTTACTGGACATATTTGTTTTAAAAAAGTGCTTTTTTAAAATCCACATTTTGCCACTTAATAGCTAAATGATCTTGCCCTGGCTACTACATCTTCTCATGCTTCAGTTTCTTTACCTCAAAGACAAAAGCACCTTCCAAATGAGCATATTAGTCAGATTAAATGAGTTAGTGTGAATAAGGCACTTAAAGCCAAGTTGGCCGTACCATTAAGGCCTTAGCAAGTAACGGTCCTTGTTGTCACCATCACCACCGTCACTGTGATCATGCCTGCTCTATGCCAGGTGTGGTGGATTCTGTGATGCCCTGCACAGCTGCCTTCTTCACCCAGATGCTGGGAAGATTGGCTGCTGAACCCTCCCAGCTGCTTTCCTCACTACCTATTGCCATTGCCCTCCGGGGCAGCCAGTCTTGGCTGCTGGTGACACCTAGGTGTAACTTTGAGTTGTTATGGAGATACAAAGGCTCAGGCCCCTTGTCAAAATCTGGGACACCCTGAAGGGCTATCCCAGCTCCAAGGCCATATAGGATTGGTTTTGGCCTCAACCGCAACCACATCGTACGTCAAATACTGTTCATCTGTGTGTCTTCTTCACAGGCGGTAAAGGAAGTGTGCAGACTCTGGAGCCAGACCACCTGGGTTCACTTCCCAGCCTGGCCGTGGCCTTGGGATCTTGGAAGCCACTCACCCCAGCTGTGGCTAGGTTTCCTCACAGGGTTTTGGCAAGGATAAATCGAGCTAATAAATATAAAAGCACTTTGAACAGAACCTGACATATAGCAAATACTATGAATTGTTCACTGCTGTTATTATCCAGCTCACAATGATCTAGCCTTCATCTGAATGTCTGTGACCCTCATTACCTGATCATTCATTTTCGATTAGCCTATTCCACGATATTACATTTTTAATCTACATTAATGTTTTTCTGTTGCATTATCTCAACTAGAAGTGAATATTAGCCCTATTTCTTTCACTTTACATAGTAAGGATTCAGAGAAATCACACGGCCAGACAGTGTCATGCAATTTGTTCTCAGAACTTGGGCTTTTCCCATTACACCACACCACTTATATAAAGAACTGTTGCAAAAGCTGCTCCTTATACATATTTATTTATTTAAGTTTACGTGTTATGTAAATTATAGGTCCTAATAAAGAAACAATAAGTATGTACAAGTTAAAGACTATTAAAGGGCAATAGTCCAACACCCTCTCCCTAATACTAGTAGCCATCGACCTTTCCAACAAGTCATTGGTTGTCTGACCTCTGAATATTTTCAATGACAGGAAACTCACAGCTTTCTGAAGCAGCTTGGTGTTATGACACTTTCTCCATTAGAAGGAAGATATATTAAGCCATTTTTCCTAACTACCGCTTTTCTTCATTGGTCCCAGGTCTGCTTGTGGAGCCACACCAAATAAAATAAATCATCCATGTACAAGCCCTCCAAATATTTGAAAAGAGTTATTATATTCCCATTCTTGTTTCCAAGCAAAATAATTCAGATGTCTTCCACCAAC
>NW_011888795.1:14756941-14759564 GCF_000151845.1 Pteropus vampyrus
GTGTTATGTAAATTATAGGTCCTAATAAAGAAACAATAAGTATGTACAAGTTAAAGACTATTAAAGGGCAATAGTCCAACACCCTCTCCCTAATACTAGTAGCCATCGACCTTTCCAACAAGTCATTGGTTGTCTGACCTCTGAATATTTTCAATGACAGGAAACTCACAGCTTTCTGAAGCAGCTTGGTGTTATGACACTTTCTCCATTAGAAGGAAGATATATTAAGCCATTTTTCCTAACTACCGCTTTTCTTCATTGGTCCCAGGTCTGCTTGTGGAGCCACACCAAATAAAATAAATCATCCATGTACAAGCCCTCCAAATATTTGAAAAGAGTTATTATATTCCCATTCTTGTTTCCAAGCAAAATAATTCAGATGTCTTCCACCAACCCTGCCATCACAAAGCTCTCAGTCACTTCTCCATCCTGTGTGTGCTCCTTTGGACACAGTTCAGTTTGCCAGCATCTTGAAATGTAATACCTGAATCTAAACACAGATTCCCATCACTGAATTGAGTAAGTTAGGGGTAGGGGGGATGACACTATGATTTTATTAATTCAGCCAAAAAATCCTACCTTTTTGTGGAAGTCATGTCACCCAAGGGACTCATGTGGAAATTACTCTCAACCAGACTCACCGAATGTTTGTTCTGAGTCTCTTTCCCCTTTCCTACCTTATCCTATCATTGAGCTGTTTCATTGTGATTATCCACTTAAAATTTGTTGGGTTCAATATAACTTATTATTGTCAATATGTGAGGAATGTTTTTGCAACTAATTTCAATCTAAAACATTAAATTCTTCCAAATTGAGTCCATTTGAAAATTTTATCAGCCTGCCACTGAAGTCTACCTCCAAACGCTTTATGAAAATAATGGCCTGCAAAAGACAAAGACAGAGACCTCCCTCAAGCATGCTATGGCCCTCTCACTCATACCCCCTTGAGGTTTGTGTTCAACTAGTTACAATCTCATTCAGCACTGCGACCGAGCCTGCATCCCTCCACATTGTTTTCAAAGATACCATAAGTGACTTTGTCAGATGTTCGCAAAAATCTCTGTGCTACACTTCTGTCATTCCTGTAATCTCCTGCTCTACTAACCCCATTCTGCTGTTTCACAGATAGTTCTAGCTCAAGGATAAAAGATATTGAATAATACTCTAAGAGGCAACCAAAGGCCTTTCGGTGGGATTCACAGGATCCTCTTCTGACCAGCCCTGAGGACTATGAACTACCCAGAGAGACGACACAGCCTGTGCACAGAGGTTAACAGGAATAGGACACATTTGAAAAACTGAAACAAATCCATATGCTAGAAGGAAAAGTGCAAAGGGAGAGGAGTGAAGAGGTTTAAGGCTGGAGAGAATAAGAGGTGTTCACCCTTATAAGTCATGTTAAAGAATTTGGACTTCATGTTGAGGGCAATGGGGAGCCAATGACGGATTTTAACAGGATAGCGACATGACTGAATTTGCATTTTACCAAGATCACAGGCAAGGCTGTCCTCGGGACTCCTGCTATGACAAGGAACTGGGAGTAGTTGACCGCTAAGGTCTGTTCGACGAAGAGTCTATAGTTCTATTGCTTAGCTAATAAAGAAACCCAAAGGAAGGTAACTTCTTCTGGAAGGATATGCACTTTCCCTTTCCTCATAAAACTGCTTAGACTCATTATTCCCATTTCGTGGAGGGGGTGGGGCGGGAGGGAGGATGACTTAATTAATTAATTAGGGGGGAGTTGGTGTAGCTAACATCACAATATCCCAGCACCCTTGCATGTCGTGGTAGAATAGGATCTCACTGTCACTGACATTCTTCCTGCTCAGCAAGCCGAGCTGCTAAGGACTGAAACAATCAGTGAGCCTAATTTATAAGCTGCAAAGTATACAAGCTCCAACTACCAATATTGAAAGAATCAAGGAAGTGACAAAGGGTTGACAGAGACTTGATTAAAATTTCATTTTAAGCATCATGTTGTCAAAAAAATGTAATAGATGATTAGGTGGTAAATTCAGGATTCCTTATATCACTTACTAAGAAAAATATTCTATAACTTGTAAACAAGGACAAGAAGATGAATACACTTTGTTTCAATGTCACACTGAAACTGTTTAAAAGGCCCATTCAAGGATTACTTAAATTTCTAAAATAATCTACGGTTGCTTGACTTTGCTACTTAAATTCTAAATTAAAGACTCAAGTTCTGTGAAGTTACATGTTATCTTACAAACCTCTGTCTGACATAGAAGCAATATTTTCTGTCAGAGAGAAGAAATAATCCCAAATGTTACGGTTTATTGTACTGTTGGAGATTAAACTGTTTGTTTCTAATGTAGCAATTTAATTTATTATAGTCCTTTATTACATTGCCTATAAATACCCAGATCTTCAAACACTCTTTGAACCAGCTTTATGATTTACTGTTTTCCTCATTAATTAATGAGTTTGATAAAATCTTTGGCAGGTTTTAGTTTGCATTTGTATGAAAGTCATGTTTTACCTTTTTATAAATTATACTTTGACATTCTTAGCACTAAATAATTTAGTACAATTCTTCACTGTACCCTGTCTTGTTACTGGATTTTAAGGTCTGATTGTTGGGGGGAGTGATTTTTTTTTT
>NW_011888795.1:14760659-14777039 GCF_000151845.1 Pteropus vampyrus
TTCAAAACCATTCATCCAGTAAGTATTCTGCTATTTTTTTTCTGGCTTTTATGGGATCTGACAATTTGAGCCGCTATCATCAAAGTACATTATGGCACCAAGTACGGTTTTCAAACAGGGGATGTAGAGAGACCACAGATAATATTGCAGCGGGAATCTTTTATATTAAGTTGGTTTCTGAAAATATCTCTGACAGATGCTGCTAGGCCAAAGAGCCTCCTATAACTGCAGCTCTAGACAAATCCGGGGTAGATGTTTGTTCCACTCTAGCAGTTGTCTGAGTCCCTGTAACAGCACCCAAGTTTAGGTTGCCAGGCTCACTGGAGCTCAGGTGGCAGTGGGCAGGGTGATGGGAGGCATTGGAGGGGGCTGGGCTCTGCAAACTATCCATCCAGCATCAAGCCTGGGCGGGAGGGCCCCACATGCCGAAGCCCAGGGACTGACCTGCTAACAGAGAAAGAGGCTGAAAAGGGAATGGCTGCCTGGCATTCAGCAAATAAACTGTCTGAAAAGAATTTAAATTGTGAGAAGCAGTTTTCTTTCCTCTGGATTATCTGTGACTTCATTAATTATTTCAGACCCACCTTGCTTCAGAAATGACCCGGGGGGGGGCGGGGCTGCGGGGGACGGGCGGGCTGGGAGTGATTTCAGCGGTGCGGCACTGAACATGCGCCAGGGAAGCAATTTGCTTCTCACTGTTGCAGGTCTGTTTTTAGCCTCCAAACAATTAAGCAGGAGCAATGAAGCCCTCCCAGGTTGAGCCTGCACCCACAGCTACCATCACCTCACAGAGAGGGAGGGAGGGAGAATGAGGAGAAAGCCAGTTAACCTTTTCCATGCTCCAGACAACAGCTTTATTTCAGCTGAGATCTAGGAGGGGCTAAGAGAAGGAGGGTTCCACAGTCCTCCCAGATGCCGCCTCCTGCCTTGTTAGTCACCTGCCCTCTCAGCCCTTTAGAAAGGAAGGCCGTGGAGAGCAGCAGATCATTCTTATTAAAGCAAACAGGAGAGGGGAAGATGTAGTCAAAGCAAGCAGCACCTGCAGCTGCACATATTGAAGACATTGGTTGAAAGGGGTTATCCATTTCCTGTGGGCAGTCTACAGGGAGCAAATTGCCAGCTCAAAGAGCTCAGGGTACAATGCACGAATAGAAGGTAATTTGGGTCATAATCTATCATAAACCTAAAAGGAGGGCAGGTGGGGGAAGGGTTGTTCTGAAGCTACAGAAAGGATGATTTTGTTAATCCAGCAAGTGTTTATTAAGCACTTTTATGTGCTAGGAGCACAGTGCACAAAAATGACCAATAACTAGACCAGGTCCAAGCCTTTGAAGTGCTCATAGTCTAATGGATAGGTATTTCAATGGAGTGATGGAATTACATTTAACTGGGGGTTGTATTCTAGAGTAAGCTCTGATTACAAAAATCAAAACAAACCCTATGCCAAATTTCACTTGAAATCTTTTAAGCAAGGACTGGGTTTTCTTTGATTGGGTCCCTGGTGAAATAGTTAGTTATCTTGTGTTCAGGTTCACATTATGTGAAAAAGTAAAAATATTTGAACACTAGATTGTCCTTCAGTGTGGAGAGATACCCAACAATGAAAGCCTGAGAAACTTAGATCAGCTAACATAGCACGAGACTGATGTCTCCCACCTCCTTTTTCAACTAATATCTGCTTTTTCAATAGCACTGTCTCCCTTTTTCTTGTTTTTCCTCATCCTTGGTCTTTTGATCTGCTCTCCCCTTGCCTTCTCCTCAGCACCTCCCCCTTCGCCCTTGGTTTATAGGTCAAATTGCATGAGTTCAATGAATATAAGAACGACTATTCCGGACCTCACTTTAAACAATATGGTAAGTGCTATGACAGGATAAAAGCTGAACCAAAACATTGTAGAAGATGGTTTTATGGTAAATGCAGGAGTTAACCTGCACTGGATTAATGAGTTTAGATATTTTAATTCTAAAGAGACACTATGATTGAGAATGATCAACAACCTTGCTAACTCATGCATTACCAGGGAGACTGCCAAGGCCTTGCTAAGTTCCCCACCATCTCCATACTGCTGGCTTTGGACTCCCAGCAGCAAGCAGTTATGGCAGCCTACAGGATCACCACCATTGTGTGCTGGGAATTCTAGCATAATGAGTCTTCAGTTATTATAGTCTTTTATTTGAAAAAAAAAAAATCATATGTTAATTTTTAAAATCCTTTTGGAATAATTCCAAGCTTTGGATGCTTTTGATCTTCTTTCTTTAAAATCCACAGTGCTATTAAAACCACCAAGGAGAGAGTAGAAAATTCTGCCTGGAGGGTAAGAGAAGCCTTCATAGAAAAGGCAATCTTTGAACTTAGCCTTGAAGAAATAGGTTGCAGAGGATTCAAGGTGGGTGGAGGAGCAAATCATTACTGGTGGCAGAAGGACTGAAACAAAAGCACAGAGATCTTCCTCTTTATTAAAGAAGTAAAATCACAAAGCAAAAGAAACCTGTCTTGCCTATCCTCATAGCTCCTCTGTGTCCCCACTTTGCTTGTGCCTGATCCCTCTTATGACCTGTCAGAGCATATATCTTCATGCTATGGCCTGTTCCAAGGAGAGAAGCTCAAACTTAGACTGTATTATTCCATGTTGCTGGTTCACCTAGTAAATAGTAAAGCCGCATATTTAGCTATTTTAGCTAAGGTGTTATAATTGACAAGATCGTAATGCCGTCACCTCTTCCATCAAACCTTCCCCAATCTATTTTCTGCCAAATTAATCTTTTCCCTGTCTACAGTCCATAGCACTTCGAAGCTCTAATACACTTAAGTTCATACTATACTTATTATAAGGGTCATAATGTTTTGACCCTTGTCTGTCTTCTCCACCGAGTTCTCCCTGGCAGTAGGCACATATTCCTGCTCATACTCAGCTGAAGTGAATCAACCTTTTCACAAACAGAATCTTGTGAGAAAGTAGAGGAGAGTGAGGAGATGCGTCGTTTTTATTAACAAGTGATGACAGGATGAAAATACTAGCTTCAGAACCGACTCTTTCACTAACTTTGTGCTGTTCATATTTTAAATATCCTCTATTTCTATTTTTATTTTCATTTTCATTTTCAGAGATGTGCCATGGTGAAAATCAGTTTACTACACCAAATGTAGAACCTGCTCAAAGAGTTTGGCTCCATTTTGTAAAGTCTCTGGTTCACTAATTCATTTTACTCTAAGCAGAACTAACAAAAATGATTGATTTTTTTTTTAAATCCAGAAGCTTCTTTAGACATCAAATAGTCTTTTCTATGAAACATTGCAATCAATGATTTAAGTGCAAATCAATTTTTAAAATATGAATTAATATATAAAGGTTTGAGATGTTATAGTCCTATATTATTGTGGTATGACTTTCCCATTGAAAACAAAGTGGCCAGACATAAGACGTCAGTGCCTTCTATGCAAAACAAGGTTCACTTGGTCTTACCGACTGTTATCTAAAATATTTTTTACATTCAGTCTTTAATAATATAAATTAATTGATTATGAAATTCATTAACTGATCCTATAAACCAGTATCAAATGCCTAACATAAAGCTGTATCATGCTGTACCCCAGCCTTCTAGTCTCCTAACTAGAAAGAAGCCTTTCTTCTTCACGAGCATGAATTTGCATCTCTTTAAATTTTGTTCTTATTTCTCAATCAGGGTCTCCACATTTAAATTGTATAGCTAAAGACTGATTCCAGAATAGTGACCTGATTCCTCTTTTCCAGGAAAATTATTTTCTGAAACCAAGAACTTTTTCAGGATCTATGGAGTCTCCCAGAAACTTATGGTCTCTAATTTGAGAAACCAGTCTGAGAAATAATTGGCATGTATTCTTAATGCAGAAAAACTAAAGTTATAACCCCCAGTCTGGCAAAGATGCAGTTATTCTGGTCATATCATTCATTGTTGGTTGCAATTATATTTGATTAAATTCTTTAGAAAGAGATACTAGATATCAAGAATCATAAAAATATCCAATATAGCTATATGTTCTGTTTCTTAGATGTAAAATCAACCTACAAAAAATTTATAGAGATCACTGAAGTCAGATTTTACTACGGCGGGCCCCGGCTCTGCCCAGACAACAAAACCTTTCATTGACTTGTTTCCATGTAATTACTTGGAGGGAAGTAGAGACGATAGATTGCTTCCTTCAACAGATAAGGATAAACTATTCAAATATTATTTATTAATGGCACCAATTATTTACATTCAGTCTCATTCTCAAAGGATTTGAGGTTGCTTTCAGAGATGTGTAAAGTATAGAAACATATTTAAAAATAGAAATAAATCAGGACTAATGAAAATAGGGATGAGAAAGTGAGATGAAGCCAAACCAAGTTGAAGAAAACATGGTGGAGCCTTAAAGTTGGAACAAAGCTTCTTAGCACCCAAGCAAAAGGAGACAATATCGACAATGTCTTTGAGAGAAGCCTCAAGAAAAGCTCCACTTACTAGAAGAACCACAGCTTTGTCTGATACTGAGTCCAGAAAGAAACCTGCCCACACACCTACTAGGGACGGAGACCAGACCGTATCACCATACGCTCCCCTTCTGGCCATATCTGTCCCAGTACCTATGGGAGCAACAATGTTCTGGGGCCCAGGAGCCTTGAGAGTGTTCACATTCACGCAGAGGCTGAGTGAGTGTGAAAAATGTCAGAACTTTGTGTTCCTTGTCTTTTCTCTGTCTCTCTGGTAGCCCAAAATTTCCATCTTGTTAAGACAAAAAGAACCTATGTATTCTCCAGCCCAGACAACCTAGGAAGTCCCAGGTCAGACTATTGCATATTAAATTTAAGCAGTTAAATTTATAACCGATGAGGAATATTATTCAAGGATCTGTTTATTTTCTGACTTAAAATGGTAACTGGAAACATAAACCTGGCTTGAGAAGAAATTATCAAGGGATGGTAGGAGCTTCAAAAAAGCAGAGATAGTTCACTGGCACAAACAGCCTTTGTTATATACCTGTGATTTCCACTGGAAAGCATTGGCATTATTTAATCCTTAATGTCAGATCTGTACCCATTTTCATAACCTCTTTTACATTAGCCAAATCATGATTAAGGTTACGTCCAGTCTGTGCTTCTGCTAAGTAAACCATGGTAAGAGATAGGAGAGCGGCTGGCTGGTACGTAACAAATGTTATAAGAATGGGGCTATTTGGAAAAAGGTCTGGCAGGCTTTATCCTGAGAGGAAATGTAAGTCAGAAAGGATGAGGCATGGAGGGGTTTATTATCAGTGGGGTACTGTGAGGTGGGTTGAGAACACCCTATTGATTTAAACAACCCCGAGTGGAAGTTCCAGTTCGGACACTCTGTTATAGGGGGCAACTCATTTAACTTATTCTCATATCGGTTTCCTCATCTGCAAACTGTGGGTGATAACACTTATTCTATAGGCATCTGTAAGAACAAAGCAATGAAATATGGAAAACACCTAGGAATAAGTGCTTAACTCAGTGTTAAGTGCTCAGTAAGTAGTAAAATTAAGGTTTTCTAGAAGAGAGTAAGATACACATAGGCTTCGATTGCAGTGATAAATACTTTGGTATGATTAAATAGTAATGCTATAACCAAGTGAGGAGAGGAAGGGATAATGGATTTAACCTGCTTAACCAACTCTGGGTGCCAAGCATCTCACACAGTTCCTGGTACTTAATAGGAGCTCAATATTTTTTTTTTCTTTTTAATTTTTCATTCCCTTCACTGAGCAAGAATATCTTTCGGAAAACCCAGGAATAAAAGGTCCTTTTGAGTCATACACTCTTAAATATTAGAATTCCAAAATTATTTTAGAGACGAAGAAACAATTCCTTTAATTACAGTGGTGGTTTTAATTCGGGTCCACTGAGGTGAGTCTGTCTAACCACCAGATCCGAAGTGTAGGAGTTTTGCTCTTATTTGACCCTTTTGATTCCTCAGGATGCTGCGCTCAAGATTCATGGTGAAGCAGTATCTATAACAACAAAATATGTAGGTGCAAATTACGTAGAACATGAGTTATTCTTTCTATTGAGGACAGGACATTTTTCATATTATAACTCTTTGTTTTGAGTGTCTTCCTAGACTACATAGACATTTATCACACCCCCATCAAATTTTGTGAGTGACAGTAAGTCAGGGAGTTACCTAATCTGTGTCAAGAACAAGGAAAAGATGTGTCAACAACAGCATTTTTCCCAACCTAATGACAGGTTAGCACCCCAATTGGTACTGATCCATTGGAATTCCCTGCTTTCTCTTTCACTGAAATGTTTTCTCTTTTATGCTGAAGTAATAAATTGGAATCAGTGGGGTAGGGTACGGCATGACAAGTGGCTTCTGAAATAAATGTCCTTGGTACACTTTGGATATAGTTAAATCCATCTATCCAGACTCAATAGAACTAGATTTTTTTAAAGAGTCACAATAATAATTAGAATTTAAAACCATAAGACTTGAACCATCATATAAATTAAATTATACTCAGTTTACTTTTAGTCTTATGTGATATTTTAAAGCATTTTTTTCACCATGAATGAGATGAACAGTAACATTCCACTAACCAAAATAAACATTTCTAAACATTCTAGATGAATCAATATCTAATCTGTGTATCTTTTTCTTTCTCCCTCTTTGTTTTCCTTTTCCTTTTCCTGGGTGATTTTCACTGCTCCAGCTCCCCCAGACACTCTGCAGAGACACTTTGATTATTGCTGATAACCCTGATAAATATGAGTCCACAGGTGATATGCTCAGGATAGCTGAGGCAGTGGAATCATTCTCCACTGAGTCCAGAAGAAGAGAACAAACACTGCTCTGGGAAAAAAGAAGAGCTGGGGCTAGCCTCAGTTCTCACTCACCTGTTATGAAATCATGGGCAAGCATTTAAAAGTCTAGAGGTATTAGCAGCTTTTTCTAAAAAATAGGGATACTGGTATCTCTTCTATCTGAAGTTCATCTCTTGAGATCTTCATAGCTATAATTAAAAAGGACTCCCCTGACCCTGTTTTCTACAGTGAACTCAGGCTCCTAAAACTTCTCTGTGAAGCCAACACACAGTGAGTGAGTCACCGATAGCTAATAATAACTCAGGTACATGGGAGCCATTCACTTTGAATGACTCAAAAGTATCCTCTTCTTTAAAAAAATTAGAAACATCTTTTTCTCAAGAATATTTTCCCCTTTACTAAATTCTGTCTCTCAGTCACATGTCTTCGACATTCTAAAAGGAGACTTTTTACATACTTTTTTACATACTTTACATAGTTTCTGCCTAATTACAAATTTGACAGAAAATCCTTCAGGGTAAGCAGGAATTAAACCTCTAACACTCACAAATATTTATAAAGTACCTAATGGCGCTATGTGAAGATACTCCAAGAATATGAAACATAGTTTCTGCTTTTAAAAACTTTATGACTCACTTGTGGAGATAATATTTATTGGATTTGGGGGTGAAAATGGACTATAAATGACCATTTTATAGATGGAAATGGGAAATAATTCACTATCTAGAGAATAAAACAGTGAGGTGTGAAGGTTGGTTTGACCACCAGAAAAATGAAGTCTCTCCTGACCTTCTAGAATTGGCAGACATACTGCTGCAAAATTGGAAAAATCCAGATGAACATTTAACAATGGCATTATCCTGCAGAGATTATCAGCAGACGACAATTATAGAACATCTTAGTACAAACCTCAAGTAACTAGCTGAAAGCATCTAAAAAAACCAGAATTTTTTTAGATTTTTTAGGTTTTTTAGAGGACCTGCTGCATGCCTTCCAGCATTCGATGTTCATGATCGATGGAGGGAGGGGTGGAGCAGACACTCTAATGCAGAGGTGCCAAAGGGGTCTTGGGTCAATACATTTAGTCAAGTCCTGTGACAACTATGAAATTGTGACTCTTGGACAAAATGACACAGCCTTGAGATCATATGAGAGTAGAGTTGTCTTTTTGTTTTTGTTTTTGTTTTTGGTTTTTTTTTTTTTTTTTTGATGTGGCTGGCTATCAATATGCAATACAGTCAATTCATGATAGATTTATGTGTTATATGGTATTTTCTGTTAATTAAAATGTTTGTCGTAACTTTGCTAATATATGTTTGTGATGTATTTTTTATATTCCCAGGAGTTGTGCAAAAGGAAAACTGAACCATCTGACATTTCTCATGAAAACAATTGTGTGTTGACTGTACGTGGATAGAAGTGCCACAAGGGATACTATAGCTAGAGGAGTGAAAAATAGCAGAAGACTCACAGATGAAAGAATACTGAAATGGAACATGACATGATATGACACATTTGGATTATTACAAAAGAGAAAAATACATTCCAACTGAGCTACGAGATTATGAAAGGCCAAAACCCTTGGAGAAAAATTGAGCATTAAACAAGTGGTCATAGCTTCAAATTCAATAGGTATTGAGACGTGTTCTTGGACAAGGAGGGAGGCAGAGAAGCTACTGGTAAAGAGCAATATTCATTTTAGGTGAAATAGGCAACACTCGACAGCCCAAGGTATTTGTTGCTCACCTTCTGAATAAGGCTTGAAATTTTTTTGATTTAATGTTTGAGGTTCTGCTTCGATGCTTGCTTAAACAAACATTTGTGAGTTTCGATGATGCAGCCATTGATTTCCTTTCTACAAGACAGATAGGAGTAAGGCCAGCCCATCCAGGAAGAGCACCACCAACCCAGCAACCAGGCGGTGTTCACTACGGTCTACCTAGTCTTAGACACTTTGATTGTAATCAATACCCTGCAATGGTTAATTTTAAGTGTCACTTTGGCTAGGCCACAGTCCCTAGATATTTGGTCAAACACCAGTCTGGATGTTGTCACAAAGGTTTTTGGTTGTTGTTTTTGTGTTTTTAAAGAAGAGATTAACATTTAAATTGGTATACTTTGAATAAAGCAGATAACCCTGCATAATGTGGGTGGGCCTCATCCAATTAGTTGAAGGTCTTAAGAGGAAAAGTCTGAGACCCCTCGAGAAAGAGGAAAGTCTGCCTCCTGACTGGCTTCAGACTAGAGCTGCAACATCACCTCTTCCTGTATCTCCAGCCTGCTGGACACCCTGCAGATTTTAGACTTGCCAGCCCCCCAATCACATGAGCCAATTCCTTAAAAAAAATCTTTCTTGATAGATAGGTAGGTGATAGATAGATGATGATAGATAGATAGATAATCTCCTACTGGTTGTTTCCCTCGAAAATCCTAATAAGCACCCCTTTAGGGTTTATATCTAAAACTTGAAATTTAAAAAAAAATTATTTGACTATAATAACCTCAGACATTCTGACAAAGAATGATTTTTTATTAAACAATTTAAATGAAATGTAAATAACTTATTACAGGAACATTGAAAAGTTCTGGACTAAGTATTGGACTTAGGATCCTAGGGACCCAATATGTGGTCTAGATTCATGATTATCCTCTTTCCTTTTTTTGCCCCATATTTTTGTTTTATGGTCTATCTTAAAGTTTCTGAAGTATGATCTGATTCACAGTTATTGCATTTTTGTCAAGATTTTGCTACCTTTCCAGAAAGTCTTATACACTCCCTCTATATACACTTCCTTTCACTGTAATGGGGGGGTGGAGGGGAGGATTTTTAAGGTCAAAAGATGTGAGTTTAAATCTTGGATCCAAAACAAGCACTAGCTGTGTGATCTTGTCCAAGTCACCTAACCTCTCTGAGTCTCAGTTTCCTTATCTCTCAAGATCTTCACAGAGTCAATCTGTAGGTTAAATGAGGTAATGGATACCCTGACCATACTGTTTAGACAAGAAGGGACTGACTGACAAGAAAATTTAAATCTTTATGTTCTTTTTTCCCTCACTTAAAGATTCCCTGATAATAATAATAAAAAAAAATCTACAAACAAGTAATTTAGGAAGTAAACAATGTCTGCCATACTTAGCTGAAAAAAAAGTCAAAATGACTGTATTATTCAAGGTAGCCTTCTACAACAAACAGCATCCAATATACAGCAGCTCGACATCATAAAATTTCATTTTTTGCTCATATCACAGCTAAATGTGAGATAACTGGCGGGGGGGGGGGACATTCCATGGGGTCAATCATAGACCCAGGCACCTTCGATCTTGTGGTTTCACCCTCATATTGGCCCTTAAAGTTCTCTCTCTCAAGCCAGTTGATGAGGGGGAAAAAAAGGGAAAAGAAAAAAAAGAGTGATGATCACACACGGCAGCTTTTAATGGGCTATTTCTAGAAGTGGCACATATCACATCGGTTCTCATTCAATTGGCCAAAACTCCATTGTACAGCCTACCTAGAGAATGCAGTGCTGCCGTGTGCCCAGGGAGATGAAAACAAAGCTGTTGATGAACTTGCGCACACATTTCTATCTCGGGAGCTGTAAAAACCTACTAGATTCATTTGTTTCAAGTTTGGGTGCCTTTAAGTGTTTACTTCCCATTGCTTCTGCACATGCTTCGATCTGTTTTTCGGGGCTTTGCGTCTTACATAAATTCCTAGGAACACATGTTTCCTGATGAGCAGAATTTAATAGGAAAAGAGACAGGCCATAAGTCCCTTGATATCTAAAGTAGGAAGAAAAGACAGCTGCTTAGAGGAAAGAGGAAAAGATAGGGAGGATCACAGTGCAAAAGATAATTATAAATTTCTTATTACCCTAATGAGATCAACAAAAATCTGCACGACCATAAGAATCAAGTATGAGAAATGCTATCTTCTGTGGTGACGTTACCTTGAAAGACCTAGTAGTCACGAAATCTTCTGAGATGTTTAATTTTCACATTGAGAAACAGTAGTGCTGACCAGAGCCTCACAGAACAAGTAGAGAAATCCTTATATCTGTAAGCTGCAAATGCCTATAGCCAATGATGGCTGTGTGGAGAAGTGCTTTCACTTTCATGGACTATTTCTTTCCTTCCTTCTGGATGTTACCCACATTCTGAGTCCATGAAAAAGCCCCTGACCTCCTACTGCACCTGCCCTGTGTGCTCCACCCCACCCTACCCAAGCAGCGATGCTTCCATGATGTAGGCTCCCACCATATTCACATAGTGACAACACCCACATGACGCATTTATCTTGAGGTGCGTGGAGAGCAAAAGGACCTTCCACATTCCCTTTGCTAAACTGTCAGCTTTCCACCTGTATGGCTACAGTGCCAGAACATTCTAGTATCAGCCATTCATTGAGGTAAGTCACTGGAGACCTCTGGAAAAGTACAGTTATGACCTGCTAGCACTAATAGTCAAAACCACTATTGAGTGGTCACTGTGTGCTACCCACTTTATATACATTCTGTAATTAATCCCACCACAACCCTAGCAGTATTATTACCTCCATTTTAAAAATGAAAACTGAGTTTTAATGAGGTTAAGCAAACAGCCCAGAGCAGTACAGTTACTAAAAGACAGAGCCAAGATTCAAACCTAATTCTGACTCCTCCTACACGAAGCAATTATAGCTAACATTTGTTGAGAGATTACTACATGCCAGTCATTGTTCTAAGCACTTCACCTATGTTAACTCGTTTTATCCCCACAACAATCCTATGAAGCTGATAATGTTATTATTTCCATTTTACCGATAAAGACACTAGCACAGAGTAACGTGACTTACCTGAACCCTACAAAAGTAAGTGGGAAAATTAGGGCTGGAAACCATAGTGCTTCTGACTCAAGACTGATCTGCTCTTTTCTAAAATTTCATACTTTTTTAATTATGAAAAATTTCAAAAATACTAAATGTCAAAAGAGCATATACATCCATAGATTTAACAATTATTAGCATTTTGCCATATTTGCTTCAAACTTTAAGTTGAAGTATTTTAAACTAAGTTACAGACTTAGTTAATACTTAGTTAATATCTCGCTCCCTAACACTTTAGCATGCATCTCTAAATAAGGATATTTCCTTATATAATCACAATATCATTATCACACCTGACACAACTTACTAGTAATACCCTAATACCGTATTCAAAATATCCCAATTATTCTAAAAATATCTCTCTCACAGCTGTTTTGTTCAAATAAGTATCCTTTGAAGGCTCATGGATGGCATTTGCTCATTATGTAATTCCAAAACACCTCTTTCCCACTTTTTTTTCGCACCGTGGCATTAATTGTTGAAAAGTCCAGGCCAGTTTTCTATAGAATGATCTGCCTTCTAGATATGTTTATTTCCTTGTGGTGCTAGTTAAGTTGTTCCTATAGTTTTTGGATCCTCTGTGAAATAGAAGTTATATCTAACACTTGAATACATTCATTGTTGCCAAGAATACTTCATAGATTATATTATTTCATATTTCAGCACATCTGGATGTTCATAATATCTAGCCATTCCATCAACAGTGAGGTCAAGTACACCCATGGAGTCAACGTGATGACAGCCAGAGACCTCTACTGCAAAGTCCTGTTTCTCCCCCTTCAATCAGCAAGCAATCTGGGGAACTGTGTGGTGGTGGTCCCTATCAAACCTTCATTCAGTGGTTTCAGCATCCATTGAAAATTCTGGCTTACATTATCATCCCATCGAGGGCTGCAAATGGTGACTTTCCAACCATATTATTCTACCTACATTCAGAGCTGACATTCTTCTACAAGGAAATATTTTTCTTCCTCAGTTGGGACTATTTGGTTATGCTGGAATACAGTTCTTTCTGGTAAGACATGTTAAATATTTAACTGTTTTTAGTTACCAATTATCGGAGTAAGGAATTGATGAAATAATCACTTCCAATTGTGGAAAAACAGTTTTGTGTCGGGAGATTTTCACTTTTCTGAGTGTAATTATGGACTTGTAGAGTTTTATACATTCATGGTCACTTTTCTATTCCCAAATTCTCTCAAATTTGGCCACAATATACTCTCAGCTGTAACACTACTATATCTGGATTAGGGCCTAAATTCAAATCCAGGTGTCCCATGTAGTCGTTACCTCTGGGTTATAGAATTACACAGACTGAGAGATGTACAGAGATGTCCCTGTCTCTTGCCTCTCTGTGCCTCTCTTCAGGAATAAAATTGAAATAAAAAGTTGTATATAGCTTATAAGGTAGTAATTAAATGAGACAAGGCAGCTACAGGGTTTAGCAAAGGGTGTGACATAGCAAGAATATGATACATGTAGCTCTCCTTATATTTATACTAATAATGTCACCATCTAATACGAAGTTTGCACTAAGGAATGGACTGGGACTGAGGATAGGGTGCTAAGGAGAAGAGCAAGAGCCATGAATGTCCTAGAGAGAAGGCTCCCTCTCCCCGCCTCCCACCAGAACAGTGGCATCATGCAGTGGGAGGGCTTTGTCATGGGAAGAAGGCAGAGGGAGAATGACAAGTCCCTGAAAAATATATATATTTTTGCTTCATTTTAGTTTACCCAGGGCCTCCTGTATTCTGAGATGTCAAAAAAAAAAAAAAATAGTGCTGATGAAACCAAGCTGAGTGGTGTCTCAGAATCTATCAGAGTGGAGAGGTCAGGGCCATCTCTAGGCATCAGACCGCTGGCCCACCTATCCCTCCAGCCCATGTTGGTAGAAGAAGCTGCTTGGTTCACATGAGCCTGTAAAGAGAGCTTACAGGTGAGGAGACAGACTCAAAGTCATCTTTCAAAAACAAAAATTATATGAAACACTATAAATACGCATTTTCCTATCAGAACCTCCCACATGGACTGACAAGTGTTTTTAAGTAAAAAATATAATTCTAAATCATATTAAAGCACAAAAGATTATTTTAATCTAATTTCTTTGAATTATACTCTGAGGAATCCTCATCTTCCCCAAACCAAGTTAAGGGGGAAAAAAAGCTTCCCTTAATCTTCGACTTTGAAGAAAAATTTTGAAGTTTATATTATTTGCCTCCAATGCCACGTTGTACATTTTATCCTGGGGCTATATTTCTATGGTAAATGATAGTAATTATCAAAGAAAAAAAGTAAGTAGAAGGACTAGAAAGAGAGATTTCTTAAAATTAAGAGCTGTTGTGCCTCCCGCCTGGCCTCTTCAGAACACTTGCTAGGTCACCAGGCCTCCCTAGATATGAACAATGTGTTGTAACCAAGGAATCATACAGATACCATGTTCACTCCCAAGCATGTGCATACATGTGAAGAGTGAGTGAGTGAGTGAGTGTGTGTGTGTGTGTGTGTGTGTGTGTGTGTGTGTGTGTAATGGATAGGAGTGGATACTTTATCTTTTCTTTAATAAAACTTTTTTTCCCTCAAAATTCACCAGGAACTGGCACTGAGATTTATAGAGATTACTGAAGTTATATCATTCATCCGAATTACCTGGCCTCTTCATTAGGTGTGGTGTTCACGGCACCTGAAACTCTGTCATGTATTTTTAATGCGTGTTAAACTTGGCTTTATAATCACATTCAGTGACTAGTATGCTTCAGTAGAATGTTGAGTGACTTGAAAAATACTTGGCTCCTAGACAAGAAAAGTAAAACAAAGCTAAGTGTGTAATGTTTAACAAAGGAACATTCAGAATCTTCCTTCTGACAGAATCAAAGCAGCAAAGAATACCCTCGTCTTTCTCTTTCAAATAAATATCAGGGAAAACATCTTGGAAATAAACACCAAGAGCCAAAAATCAGTTGTTATTAAAAAACATAAAATTTTAAACTATTCACTTTTATGTTGTTCTTCAAGGCCATTTAATAACCTCTGAAAATGTTGACTGATTATCTTCTTTCTGCTTGGTTGGTATTTGTGTACCAAAAATGTTTAAATGGGAGGTAAATAAAAGTCTGGCAGCTTAGATTCAAAAAAGTTTGAACTGGAATTCATTTATTTGTATTTCAAAATTCTGAGGCAGATTACCTGGAAGACATCCAAAACCTCACAAGCCAAAAGTTCCGCCAAACATTTTTCGGCTTGGCAATGGGTAATATAATATGGCCAGACCATTAAAGAAGTACTATTCTGATTTCCCTTGAAGTTTCTAAGGCAAAGTTTAAACAAAAATTATTTCCTCCAGAGACTCGTATGCATGATAAGTTTCCATCTGTACATAAGGAATCAGCGTGGTGGATTAGATGCCTTGACTAAATAAAAACAAACACAACAAAAATAAACCTATACTTCATTTCTAGTTCTAGACATGCATAGCTGTGTGTTCATGAAGCAAATCTGTCTCTCATATCTTAGGAAGGAGTTATTACCCCTTTGCTTTGTCATGGCTGTATCATTCATTTGTTTCAACAATTATGTGTTGGAAACCCACTATGAAGAAGGTTCTGTGCCAGACACAATGTGGAGAAACAGAGATGAAGATATATAGACTCTGCTCTCATGGGACATGATATATGGTGGCAGGAAGGGAGAAGAGACATATACAAATAAACGTCAACAAGACGGGAAGTGTTACATACCTTAGAAAAGGTAAATTAAGGTGCTCTGGGCTTTCAGAGAAGGGAAATGTTAATTACAATGAGAAAGTTAGGACAGATTTCAGGAAGAAGGCAGAATAACAGCTGTGTCTGGTAGGGTACATGGGATTTGGACAAAGTGGAGAAGTTTGTTGAGTATCACGCAGAGTGTTTCATTTAGTGCATTGTGGTCTAAACTGCTCTATCTGCTCATTTCCATCCTGGGTCATAGTTAAGTGACCTTGAATCCTTAAACCAAAACTGATTACATGAGAATACTTATTTCTTGCCTACATGTTAAACTCAAGTTGAATATAATCTCATAATTCTATAGTCACAGCTTACTTTACATATCATAATAAATTTTTCCTATCTGAATTGTCTCAAGGCAACTTCTCCTTAAATTAACTTTACCAGAAACAGGTTAAACCCATGAAATCTAGTGGTGTAGTGGAGCCATTCACTAATAAAAACCAATGTGAGAACAAGAGTCTGAATTATTTAGCCTCATAAACACATTCCCACTTTGCCTGTGAAGGATGCTTATAAAGAGGAATCATCTCTTTGCCTCCATTCTATCAATCCCATTGCATCAAGATCAACATCTACTTATCTAATTCAATTCATTTAAATAGCATTTACTGAGAAATTATGTCTCCAAAGGTATTGAGCCAGTTTCTGAGGATACAGGATGACTACCTGCAGGGATCGCATAACCTAGAGGGGAATATACAGCACCTCCAAAGCCAAGTAAAATGATAGCATTTGTGTCTGCACAGAGTCCTGAAAATACAAGGGACAAGTTTATCTGATACTCACATTCTATTTGAGAAATAAAGTTGATTTCTCATTTGCATATGTAGATTCATATTCCTATTATTTAGGCTTCTAATTGAAAGGTAGGCTGGGAATGTTCTTTAAACTTTTTTGGAATTTGCATTAGAGCCTATTTACATATAAACAAAAGTATTTTTAAAGTCATTTG
>NW_011888795.1:14777089-14796151 GCF_000151845.1 Pteropus vampyrus
TTCAAAAAAGTTTGAACTGGAATTCATTTATTTGTATTTCAAAATTCTGAGGCAGATTACCTGGAAGACATCCAAAACCTCACAAGCCAAAAGTTCCGCCAAACATTTTTCGGCTTGGCAATGGGTAATATAATATGGCCAGACCATTAAAGAAGTACTATTCTGATTTCCCTTGAAGTTTCTAAGGCAAAGTTTAAACAAAAATTATTTCCTCCAGAGACTCATATGCATGATAAGTTTCCATCTGTACATAAGGAATCAGCGTGGTGGATTAGATGCCTTGACTAAATAAAAACAAACACAACAAAAATAAACCTATACTTCATTTCTAGTTCTAGACATGCATAGCTGTGTGTTCATGAAGCAAATCTGTCTCTCATATCTTAGGAAGGAGTTATTACCCCTTTGCTTTGTCATGGCTGTATCATTCATTTGTTTCAACAATTATGTGTTGGAAACCCACTATGAAGAAGGTTCTGTGCCAGACACAATGTGGAGAAACAGAGATGAAGATATATAGACTCTGCTCTCATGGGACATGATATATGGTGGCAGGAAGGGAGAAGAGACATATACAAATAAACGTCAACAAGACGGGAAGTGTTACATACCTTAGAAAAGGTAAATTAAGGTGCTCTGGGCTTTCAGAGAAGGGAAATGTTAATTACAATGAGAAAGTTAGGACAGATTTCAGGAAGAAGGCAGAATAACAGCTGTGTCTGGTAGGGTACATGGGATTTGGACAAAGTGGAGAAGTTTGTTGAGTATCACGCAGAGTGTTTCATTTAGTGCATTGTGGTCTAAACTGCTCTATCTGCTCATTTCCATCCTGGGTCATAGTTAAGTGACCTTGAATCCTTAAACCAAAACTGATTACATGAGAATACTTATTTCTTGCCTACATGTTAAACTCAAGTTGAATATAATCTCATAATTCTATAGTCACAGCTTACTTTACATATCATAATAAATTTTTCCTATCTGAATTGTCTCAAGGCAACTTCTCCTTAAATTAACTTTACCAGAAACAGGTTAAACCCATGAAATCTAGTGGTGTAGTGGAGCCATTCACTAATAAAAACCAATGTGAGAACAAGAGTCTGAATTATTTAGCCTCATAAACACATTCCCACTTTGCCTGTGAAGGATGCTTATAAAGAGGAATCATCTCTTTGCCTCCATTCTATCAATCCCATTGCATCAAGATCAACATCTACTTATCTAATTCAATTCATTTAAATAGCATTTACTGAGAAATTATGTCTCCAAAGGTATTGAGCCAGTTTCTGAGGATACAGGATGACTACCTGCAGGGATCGCATAACCTAGAGGGGAATATACAGCACCTCCAAAGCCAAGTAAAATGATAGCATTTGTGTCTGCACAGAGTCCTGAAAATACAAGGGACAAGTTTATCTGATACTCACATTCTATTTGAGAAATAAAGTTGATTTCTCATTTGCATATGTAGATTCATATTCCTATTATTTAGGCTTCTAATTGAAAGGTAGGCTGGGAATGTTCTTTAAACTTTTTTGGAATTTGCATTAGAGCCTATTTACATATAAACAAAAGTATTTTTAAAGTCATTTGCCAATATGGACAAAATGTTGGTTTCATTTACCAAACTTAAATCTAAATGATTTTTCATGGTTGCTAATGTTCAGATAAACTTTCAAGTTCAAAGACTTGTTACAATTGAGAATATTTAAAAATGTGCCACATATTTTGAAAGCAATTTTAAAATGTATATATTGGAAATGTTTTTAGCGAGAGTGACATCATTTCAACGTACTTTCCTCCCTCTTTTGTCTAGGAAACTCCTACTCAGTTTTCACAACACAACTGAGATATTGCTTCTTCAGTGAATTTCTCCTAAATTTCCTTTTGCATTTTCATATAAGTTTATCGAAACCTATAACTCCATTGTTGAACCAATTCTAAGAAACCACTAACTTGTACCTTATTTTCCTCATCTGTATAATGTGGATTATAACAGATAGTATGTATAAAGTTAAAATAAATTAATACTATATTAAAACAGCATGTGAACCATGGTGTCATAAAAGTATATTCTTGATTATACTATCATTATTGGCCCAAGTAACTGTCATAAAGTAGGTCACCAATTAAGGACCACTTAATAAAACATATACCTTGTTTAATAGATATATGAGAATTTATATATCCCAGAGTATATTAGATTCTTTCATAAAATGATTTGCAGTCATACTTCACGAGTTAAAAATAAATGTTCGTTGGTTCTCAGATATATTATATAATCTTATATATTAAAAACAATGCAAAAAACTTATTTACATAGCACTTTATAGTTTTAAGAGACATATTTACAATAGAGGAATTAACGTGCTTCCCTTTCACACTATGTAATTCAGTTCCAATGCCAACTATAAGTGACAAGCACTTAATGTATTTACCCATTTTGGCTCCCCCTTCAAAAATATCTAAGTATCTAAGTTGTAATTGAAATCTGCAGTGTCTTTTTAATCAATGAGCTTCTAATAGTCTTTTTATTATGATTATCAAATGCCTATGCAAACATTTCTTCCTCTGACCCTCACCCCTCGCAGGCTCTCAGTCTCCCAAAAAAGGGCAGCCGTGTCTTCTATCCCTTTCTACGCCAGTTCCAATAGCTCGTAGAGAGAAGGGAAAATAAACACACTCATTTCTAACTTTCCAGCCTGCTGACTGGTCTGCCCATTCCCCTGGCTAACATCCTCAAAAATATGATAATGAAGTGGTTGGTATAACTGTGAAAGAGTGGATCCGTTCCCCTGGGCTACGGCCAAGAGAGAAAAGAGATATCCAAACACAGCTGCAGTTACCTCTCCCTGCTCAGCCATTTCAGGGAACTGGACTCACTGTACCTGGAAGGAAGTCAAATGAGGGACAAAACAGAAGACTATCTAGATTGATTGTTTCTATACAGATCCTGCAAGAGGCCTTTAAGCCTATGCTACAGGAAAAAAAAAAAATTTCTCTCTCTCTCTTTGACATAAAACAAAGAGAAATATAGAAATGACCAAAGATAGAACCGGTCAAATTCTATTATCACAAACTCCCAGGAATTTAATTCTTTTAACATTTTCGACATAGCTGATTAGAGTGAACGTTAATTAACAGGAATGGGTGATAATTTAGGGTCTGGATTGTCATTGGTGTTATTTCAAGAGTTTGTTATAAAGAAATAGGTCAAAGTTGGATTTTCACCTAATGGCAGATTGAGAGAAAAAAATGAAGAACATGTGCATTATATTTTCTATCAATCATATACCTAGTAGATGTACAGTGTTGGCACTTCTGTCTTAGAATCATACAAAATGGAGATGAGGGAGATCCTCTAATCTAACCCCTCACTTTAAAGAGAAACAATGGAAGCACAGAGCCTCTTGCCCAGATAAGCCACCACACGGGGCTGCCATCTTCAGTGAGAAAGTCTCTTTCAAGTTCTAGCTTGAAATCTATTAAGACTGGTCCAGCTTTCATTAAGTACCCTATTTTCTAGTTACCTATACCATTTTCATTAGATGTATCACAAACTTCAGCATTTATTTATTGCGTATTATTTACCATGGCTTCATGCAGGCTAGTCCTCTCTTTATATTATAAGCTCCCTGAAGGCTAAACAATTCTGAATCCTCCCAGCCCACCTCCAATACCTCCTGACAACAGCTCTGAAAATTCAACATTTACCAAGCTCCTTCCATTTGCAAATAGACTGTGGGGGTGCAAAATAAATGGGACAATTTCAACAGAGCTCTTAACCTCCTGAAGTTTAAAATAGAATAGGCAGAGAGAACTTAACAGCTCTAATACTGTCTGCTGTGGTGCAGGTATAGATACAGTTCTTTGTGAATGAGGGTAACAAGATTAATTCATTTGAAAGAAGCTAAGAAAATGAGTAACCCAAGGACTGATGCTGGTTACATCTGAAATAAATTCAGAAAATGAGAGTAAGCATTTAGAAACTTTTATAGCAATTGACAAAGTAAAAATTATGCCTGAATAACCACAGAACCAGCTCAAAGTGGTCCCATCCTGTTACACAGGATACTGAGTTGCTTTTCAGAGACAACAGATTAAAACTGCAAGTCCTCAAGTGGAAGTATACACAGAGGAGAGAACTTTGACCTCCAGCTACACCCAGAACCAAAGTCTTATCCACCCCACCGTCACCGCCCCCAGAACCACAGAACTGGGACATAATCTTAACTTAAACACTGAAACCCTTTCAAAAGAGGAGGGTCCATTAACCAGGAAGATCCTGCACTGACACCCCTTACCATCAATGGCCAAGCTCCAAGTTCCTCCAATTAAAACTTGCCCCACCAGTGCTCCCACATACCGGTTCCCCATACACCCTTAAAAACCCTGGATGGGAAAGTTCAGGCTTTTGAGCATTAGCTTCCCATTCTCCTGGGTGGCACCATTCATAATAAAATAGCCAATCTTTCTCCAATGCAATTCAGGTGTTTGGGGTTTGGCTCTGCTAGCGCTTGGCGAACGAAGTCTTCTTGTTCTATAACAACTGCTGAGTATAATTTAAAAAATTACAACTTGCATTTTGCATGTCTGTCAACAGATTGGAAATTTTAAAAAGTAAGAAGGAAGAGAGACAAGGAAACTGGCCTTTCCCCACAGAAAACTTGAGAAGCATTGTTTTAGATGAAGCAGGCTTAACCTGGGCCTTGACAACGGGGAGGACTTCTACAGCCAAGTGTGTGAACAAGGGTGCAGCAAGATGATCCGCAGCATCAACTCAGAGGAGTGAGGACAAGGAACGAATGAGGGATAGCAAAGCAGTGAAGCGAGAAGACAGGGCATTCTGCTGTCTGTGGGAGAACTTTGAATTGGTAAATGATAGCAAAAGGTTGGGAGATTTCATTCCAAGCTGAAGAGTTTAGACCTTATTGCATTGGCAACAGAAAACTATGGGAAGTTTTTGACTGGGAAGTACTGTAGTAGAATCTGTACATGGGTAGGGAATACTCAATAGCTCCTTGCTATTTGAACTACTATGCATTTGCTCCGGTGACTGTAAACCCAAATGACAACCCATGCCAGTTTGTCCCATAAGTAGGAAGACAAGGCTCGTAGATCTAGCTAGCACTTATCTCACCTAATAAGGTACCTGCTACTATCCAGATCCAGCTAATCATTTTCATTTGGAAATACACACCCCAAGTGCCAAATATCCAGTCTTTCTAGAGAAGCTGAAATACTGAATTGGATTTGCCCTGGCCCTCAGTGTATACCTCTGCTTTCACTTATAAAGAGATTCGTTATTTCTGTTAAAGTGATAAACTGTTCATATACCTTTCAGTCCCCAAAGCTTATGAAGATTATTTTTGTATTCATAACATGATGTCCTGTGGTCCTCTATCTGCAAAGAAGATTGCTGGTATTACTGATTACGGCCCATATGTGATTATATATCCAAATTTGATGCATCCCACAAGTTCTTCTTCACTTGGTTCAGCTGTAAAAATTATGAGCAATTACAGCCACCATTTATAGCTCCTGTCAGGATTGCCATCGCTAAGGGTTAGGGCTATTGTGTGATTTTTAGTATCTTTATCTCTTAAAACCAGAACGCTTGTAGTCCCTGGACCGAAACTGGGCTGCCTCCATCCCCCGTATAGTAAAATAGTACTTTATTCTGCTCAGAGTATTTCACTATTCCCTTTTCTCAGGGATTGTTGCTCAGCCAAGATCGTTGCCCAGGCCTAATTTCAGCCAAGGTAAAAGCAATATCAGGGTGTTGCTGGTAGTCCCATTCGGATGATTCCAAATCATGGGGCCCTTGGAAGGGGAAAAGGTTTTATTCCAAAAGGTTTCAGAAAAGAGAAAAAAAAAAACTGCCAGTAAAATTTAAATATTTGTTAGAAATGGTCGGGGGAGGGGTGAAGAGGAGAGGGAAGTCAAAAGAATCAATAAAAACTCTCCTCCCAGCTGTTCTTTCCACAGCTGTATAAAGAATACATGTCTTGATTAAATGCAGCTTTCCTGCCTTTCTCTGGCAGGCCACCAAAAGCTGGTCGAAGGTGAGTTCTGCTATTTTAAGGTGGAATTGTTTGCATTTGACTTAAAAGACTCATTATTTCACAGTTCACTTTTTCAAGCTGCCTCAGAGCTGAAACAGCAATCTAAACCTGAAGAAACGATGTGGAGGAAATGACCCCTTGACCCTCAGGAAAATTTTTTTAAATAAACAAATAAAAACCCAAATGACCATAATTTCACAGCTTTCACTACTCCCTTTGGTACTGTTTTACTGTTCCAAAACCTTGACTTAGACTCCACAGGGTTAAAATTCTGTGGACATTTGTCATAAATTTGCACAGTAAAAGATTATCATTCAATTATAAACATCACGAAAGTCTCATATTTACTTAATGTAGGGGATATTTTTTCACTCATTAATCTTATAAATGTATCCATTCAGAAATCCATATAACTGCTCAGAATTTGAATTGCTTCCAAAGAAGGATGAATATTCTGGATTGCTGGCTGAGTTCTTATTGTGAGCCTGGTCGTTTTTATATTTTTCCAATAAAATGTCTTGGTCTTTTAACTTGGAAAGCTGTTGGGTCTGTGTTTGAAAAACACATCAGTGTGCACATGCACCATGTGGCCACGCCGGGCCATTAAGACTCAGATGTGGCTCCCTTTCCCTCCTCTGTCATTCAAGAACACTCGCTCCTTCCAGGCTCCCCTGTGTTAGCTGAGCTCACCTTCTCTCAGTCAAGATGTTCTCAGCACACTAGAATTACCTGAACTAATTACTAGCGTTTCTTAGTCAACCTCGTTTATAATTTCTCTGTGTGACAGTCTCAAGTTTTTAAAAAATTATTATTATTGTTTGTCCTTGTGGGCCCAGAGTTTATGAAGCATTTAATATGATTCTTAACCACCCTCTAAGAAGACTGCTTTTCACAAGTATCTAACAAGAATTTTAAGTTTCTTTTTTCCTCTTTTGAATCTTACTGGTCTTTTGCTGTTATTAGCACTTAGGACTAATATTTGAAGATTTCCCTGTTGTACTATAATAATGGGGAAATACCTGTACATATCTGGTACAGAACAATTTTTCTAAAACAAAAAGATTGGCTTGTCCTGTGATGTTAAGGAAAATAAAATCATAAATTAAAATTTATGATTTTATTATGAGCTTAGAATGTGAGCTTCTTAAAGGCATAGAGCAAAATAATGTCACAGGGTAGATAGGAAGTGAAATGAAGTGCCTTTCCCTGCCCAGATTAAATGGTTTTTCTTTTTCCATTTTCTCCAGATTCTTTCTGTATCTTCTTTCAAGTTCTGGAGTTTCTTTTTAATTCTTCTTCTTTTTTTTTTTTTCTAAGCAGTTTGCATTTAACATGAGCTTATAACATTTTAGTGGAAATCAGTGCATGTGAGGGGACAGTTCTGCAAAATGTTCCGTGGCAGAGGAATGATTTACTTCCTTTGAAGGCTAAATCAAGCCCTTTGGACTCCCAGAAGGGTACAATCTACCCTAGCTAATGGATGTGATGATAGAGTTGCACTAAGGGCTTTAGGCAGAGGCTCTCTTGTGTCCGTATCTGGAAAGGGTCACTCCAGGCTCAGGTATCAATATAATGTCAGTGGAGCTTCAATTTTCAGTATCATGTCCCCTTTGAGAATTTTTTTTTTAAAAGGCATGAGCTTTTTCCCTATGTAAATACATATATGTCTGTGCCGCCCCTGCCCCCCGCCCTGCCAAAAACAAAACAACAACAAAAAACAAAAAAAATAGATCCTTTCCTGGATCCCACTGCCCAATTTTTCTTGTCCAGAGATGATATGTCTCTAGTGTCAGGGTCATTCAAAGCATACCCAGAGTCTGATTTACTAAACCAGAGTGCCAATTAATTAGATCTGGAGACATGGCTTGGTCCAGGAGCTAAGCCAACTGTCTGCACATTTCCTTCTGGTAGGTAGAGCTGCATAGGAAATCAAATTACAGCTCAGAAGCCTTCCTGGTGATTTTATAAATAGAATGAAGGAGGTGGACATTATGATGCCATAGCAGCCTGATCAATTTCCCTTTTCCATTCTAGGGATATTTGTGTCTACCCACCAACCATAGAGTCCCCTCACCTCTAGTCACTACTCATTCAATTCCAATATATAAAAGGGATATGTAAAAGGGAGAAGGCTCAGAAACTTAGAGTTTGTCACCCATGCAGATGCCAAGCAAGTTAAATACAACTGAGGATGTTACAATTTTCAGTTATACTTCAATCATTTCTTTTTTAGGATATATTCTTGTTAGGATCCACGTACCTTTCGAAAATTTGAGAATTACTCTATTTTATGGATTATAAATGGTAATGATTATACAAACCATTTCTTTTGCAGGTGGATATAAGCTGAATGTTTCTTCTACATGTCAAAGAGACAATTTAACCCGACTTTGTCTCCAAGTTCTATGAGCACACCATGGGAGAGTGAGGGGGTGGGATTATCAGCTTCCATGCATCAAAGCATAGAGTCAACTTTGTCATTTATTTGTAGTAATGCAGGGCAACCATGGCAGAGATCATCTAAAGCAGCTGTTTGAATGCTTGTATGATATTTTCCTAGGATGTTTGCCTCCTTGGGTTTTTCTTAGATTATCATTTCATTGTGTTTGAATTCACTGAACCAGACAATAGATCCCAGCAGCACACTGAGCAAGAAAGAGTATAATATTCTCTACTTGGTGCTTTACCAGCAGGTAATATTCTTCTCTTTCTCTCTCCTACATCCCGTCTGTCCTCCCTCCTTCCTTCTCTTCCTCTCTCAGTAAATTCCATTTAAAACTAAGAATTCAGGAATTCTTCTTCAGCATATCGGCTATCACAAGAGAAGTCTCAATCTCTGTTGGCAAAACTTAAAATTTTCTCCTAAATTAATCCAATGAAATATTTTGCACAGTGATTCTTTTAAAAAGAGGCTTGTGTTATACTCTTTTCCTGGTGAGAGACCAGGTAGAATAAGATGTGGAAACTTTTCTAACTGTATAGAACAAAACGGCAAACACGAGGACTGCGCCCAAGGCAAAGGCCAAAGCTGACCCAGAGAAGTAGGCACCAAGCAGGATATCAGAGCACAAAGCCCAAGAGGTGAGCAGAAGTCAGAGCCTAGGCTGAGGTCAGAGCAGGCAGAGAGATGACAGGAAGATTTCTGAAGGCAGGGAGACAGCTCACCAGCTGAGGAGCTTATCTTTCTAAGAGGTCTAAGATCATATAAAAAAAGTTAAATTGCAGTTCGCAACAGCAAACAGAAAGCATTGCATGAAGCTGTGTGAGGGCAGGTCAAGCGAAGCATCCCAATGTGATCCAGAAACCAGCAGTAGCTGTCTCTCCACAGGATTAAGTCTAAAGATGCTGTCTGGCTCCATTGTCGACAAATCACTACAGTTGAGACATCATGAAAATCAGCACTACATACTCCCAGGAATAGTCATTTACTTCCAGACTCTTGACGAGTTAGATTTCTTTGGAACAAATAAATAGGAAATAAGATGTAAGAGAGCCCAGATTCGCAAAATCTTCACCTTGACTTGGCAGGACTCCTTGGTGGCATTATCGTCCAGGATTCTGATTTGTTCTGTATTCCTTGGAAACTAAATGGAAGCCTCCAACAGACCCTTCTCTCTGCTTCCAAAACATGTTGCAGTTTGCCAAGAGTTTAATTTTGGACAAAATTGCATCAGTTAATGTTCTTTAGTACATGCTGATTAAGTATATGCTCAGGAGAAGATTTGTATTTATATAGTATCAGTGAAAAATAACTGAGGATTAACACACATTCTACAAGAGTTTCCATTACATAGACATCCAGAAAAGTTAAATGCTTCCCCACCAAACCCCACAGTAAGCCAGAAGCCATACTTCCCACTATTACAACAGTGAGGCTCTACTAGCTAACCAACATTAAGAGATCTAAGTCATAAAATTTCCCACTGAATGTTATATCAAAATTGTTTTCAACTTTTTATTTAACTTCATTAAAAAGAAAGCTAATACAACAAATCACATAAACAAGATACTCCCAGGAATAGTGATCATCTTCCAGACTTCTGACAAATTAGATTTCCTTGAAATAACTGAATAGGAAATAAGATAAAAGAGAGCCCAGATTTGCAAAAGATTCACCTTGGCTTGGCAGGTGTTTTATACAGCTATGTTTAAACTACAAGTTGTTAGGGTATCTCGGAAACCCTGAATCAGTAGCATGATTTTGGAGAAGAGTCTTTCTTTCATCTTTTTCCTTTCATGTGTTTGATGATTCCAAACAGAACTCTGAATTCACAGCTGGCAGCTCCAATTTCTTTTAAAGAATTGGGCAGTTGTTATTGCTGACATACAATTTCCAATAAAAGCAATTACCTGTCTATAAACTGATAAATAGTTCATGCTACAAGCAACAAATTGATCATTCCTGTTGAGTGAAACAATATACCAAGTGCAGTAGTAGACACAGAAGTATAAAGTGGTCTTTGCTGGTTGTTGTCTCTTTGTCTCTTCTACCCCAAATCCATTCTCCACCTTTCTCTGCCATGCTTTGTTCCTGGGGCCGTTGACTTCTATAGACTGTATCTCTGAGACCCCTTACTCTCTGGTTTATGGTTGGGTTTGGACAGTAGAAGGCACCCAAGAGGTCAAAGGGCTGCCTGAGCAGCAGTCAGGGTCTTTGCCTCTAAGCTCCCTTCCTGCCTGGCCTGGGTCTAGGCAGTGGTTGTGATCCTTTAGGCTACAGTTGCTGTCCAGCATCTATTTTTCTTTGTGAGGTTCAGACTCTCTCCAGGACTTCACAATAAGTACAAGCCCCCTCTCCTTCAGACCTCGAGCTGGTAATCATGTCCAACTGTTCCTAGTCTCTAGGAGGTTTCGTGATTCCTTCTTGACTCTTCATTAATTGGCCCTTCATTAAATGAGTATGCCTTCTGTCTTCTGCCATGACCTAAGTGATATGTGATCTCTGCCCCTAGAGCTTTTCCAGTTCATATTAAAGAACAAATAACAGGAAAATAGAGCTGATACCTGTACAGGAGATGGAAATGCAAATGTTCCATGTCTTCATCTGGGTAACAATCACCCTTACTTAGGAGTTGTGCACATCACTATATATATAGGTAATTGAATAATTTGAGGTCAGAAAAGCCAAGTGTCAGGTGTGTACTAAGGATAATAGGGCTGGAAGTGCTTAGAGGAGGAAGACAATCACACTGGGGGCAATGTAGGAGAAGGTTTCAGAGGAGAGATTTGAGCTGGCATTTGAGATAGGTAACTCTTGGACTAGCAGAAGGAGAAAAGAGACCATTGCTGAGAGGAGGCATTTAGTGTGTCCAGAGGTGTTGAGGTGAAAAATGACATAGGAGCCAAGAAACAGACTAGATTAGACATTGGCAAATATTTCCTTGATATTTATCAAAAAATCACTTTATTTATATATTTTTTACTTTTACTGGGTCCCCATCCTCAACCAATCAAAGCTAAACTGCTATGTGACTATTTCAGGTCAATTATTCTGAAAAAAAAAAAATATATATATATATATTTTAATCATATCCTTTTCATAAGATATCAAAAAAAATCAAACAAAAAAACCTCAATTATCTGGAGCATTCCCTTAGAATTTGCATGGCATGACATCGTCTCAGATAATCTGTTAGAGTTGAGACTTTACAGCACTCCTTTTTCTATGAGTCTTAGACAATTGTTTATTTTCCACTTAATCAGTTTAGTCCTCGGAGCCTACACTTCACTAGGAAAATGTTTGGGAGAAGGAGAATATTCATTCAAAATATCTTGGTTCATTGAGCCAATAAAGTATTAGAAAAGATAGGAGATTTCATTCTTGCTGATGCTTTACAGTGTTTTTGTTTCAGGAAAGTCATATTTGAAAAAGGTCTCTGGCACATTAGTGTTATCATTGCCTCTGTTCATTTCAAACATTGTTTAAAATACTCCTGCATACAAAACAACCTATCCAGCTATACACATGGCTTATAAGAGGGTTTCTCATATCCTTTGTGGAGAATTATGTTTTAATAATGGAAATAAGATAATGACAGGAAGACTGAACACCTGAAATATAGTAGTGATGTAAGGAATTAAACTTAAAGTTTAGGTTAGTTGGTTGAATTAAGTTAAGTTTACAGAAAATTTGCTGACATTCAGGAAAAAGACTATGTAAAATCAGGCACTTTCTGCAAACATTTTAAAATGTAAATACATTTAGCACCCAGAAAAGCACAGGGGAATCTAGCTATTTTGAGCTATTCTGAACAAGGACAGCTGTATGTTCTGAAACATATGGCTCAACATTTATAAAGTGGCAGGCAGGGGAAGGGGGGAATGGGGAGAAATAAGAAACAACTGAATGTCATATTTGAGTTGGCCATTCTGAGATTGCTTAAAAGTCATGACACGCAAAAATGATTCCCTAATAGCCAACATATCAAGTATCAGTCATTGGGACACATTCTGCTAACTGATATTTGGATTGAAATGTGTGGAGATGGGGTTCTTTCTACACAGCAGGCAAGTTCAGTTCACCTCAATTTACAGGACCATTTTTCTACCTCATTTTGTCTATCCCTGTGCATGTGCAAGGGGTAAATTGCTCTTCGTGTAGGACATGGATTCTCTCAAGGTAGCAAGAAGCCTATGGACTTACTTTTCTAATTTTCTCATTATTTCCAGTGCAAAGAGGCTCTCAGGAACTTCTAAACAATAACCTGTGCTCATTTCAAAGGGCAAATTTGACTTTTCCCCTTTTCCATTAATAAGTATTCATAGCTAAATCTGTTAGCAAGGACTTAATGAACTCCTATCATGATCTCAGCACTGTGCTAGGGGCTTTGGAAGAAAATAAAACAATCCCTTGCCTCAAAGAGCTTACAAAATAGTTTGCTGGAATAAGACCAAGCCACATGCAAAGATACAGAAATCTGTAGAAATATAGCTCAGAAAATTCTCTAAATAGAAACAGTTCTCCAGACCCTCTAACACCCACCTATTTTTATTAAGAATTCCTCCCCCTCCCCGCCCCCCCCACTTACCTGGGAGCAGTTAGGTTTTGGAGCGTTGTGGAAGTATTTCCTCTTACCTTCCTACCATCCCAGCATACAATTGTTGGATGCCAGCCTATTTCACATCCTCCTTCCTCTCTCTACCTTTCCGTGATACATGATTTACCCTCCCCTGGAGCTCTCACCATCTGGATCAAACTTTCTGCCTCCCTGGACCTAATTATTTCACCTATTCTTTAGAATAATCTCTTCCCTTTTGCCTATGACTCAACCTTTTATTAGAGAACAATTATGTCTTTGCTCTTCCAATGTTCTGTTCTGTTTTCCTTTCCTGTATTCTATTAAGTGCACATTGACAGGTAAATACAAAAGTACGTTATGTTGCTAGTCATCCCAACACACACATACACACACACAGTGTAAACTTTCTCTCAACCTCACTGACATCACCGTGTAAGTAACACCAGCACCAGAAATCGAAGCTTGAAATTCCTAGCCCAATGAAAGTGAAATACTGTTAAATTTCACAAGGCAAATAAGAAGAAAGAAAGGAATATAAATGATTAACAAAACAAATTAACAATGAAGAAAGCCAACGTAGAAGAGAGATGTGAATGTAGAATGCCACATATTAAAGAACAAGAGAAAATAAGGATGAAATAACAAGAAAGAGAACCATAGTATCTTACAAAGGGTAGAAGTTGAGATGCATTTTCATAATTTCTAGATGGTAGACATGAGACCCAGCAAACAAGAATGTATCTGGAATTCTTCACTTTGAGTCAGATATTACCTGGTACATTCTGTGGCAAGTCACTTTATCTCTCGTGTCTCAGTTTTACTATCTATAAAATTATATATAATAAATCTAAATATGGCCCATGTACAGTCTAAGAAGTACCTAATTCAAAATTATACAGGATGATACTAATGCTTTAAGTTATTTCTGCTATGGTTGATATTGTCAGAAAAGCCCATAAAAAATTCCTAGAAGGATTCAGTTACTGTGGAGAGTGAGGAGGGGATATGTGGATGTGAAGGACTCTGCTTTTTTGACTCATAGACTTCAAAAACTACTCCTAAAGGGATGCCTTCGGGGCGTTGTGGCTGACAACTCATTCTCAGAGACCAGGATAGATTCCCCACTACCTGGAGTGGTTAGGTTTGGTGCTGTTTGGAAGTGTTTCCTCTTATATTCCTATCATCTGGGCAGGTTCATTCTAAAAAGCAACTTGCTGGCAGGGGTGTGTGCTGACTGTGATAAAGGAACAATGTTAATTAAGAAGAGGGCTCAGAAACAAGAAATCACAAGTCCCTTGGTACCACAAACTTGCCTGACTACTTGCCTTGGCAGTGCTTTTAGACCCTTGAGCCAGTTTGGCCTGTCAGACCTCAGAGAGTTACTCTAATTGTGAGAAATTCTCCTGGAACAAAGTGACTACTATTTCCTAGAGAGAGTTGCAACATGGGAAATCATCATTTGATAATTGATCAAATGTTTTGAGCAATTCATCTAAAACATTTCCAATGTAAAAATGTGTCCACATTTTCATAGGTAGGTATAACAAGATACTTTTCATTGGTACAACACTTTTTTCAGTTGCACGTGACCCGTATATGTCCTCTCACTTGCTCCCTCTCTGTACCCCTTCCCACCCTAGCATCTTTGTGAGATGAGCATTATTATCTCCAGTTTACAGATGACAAATTTGCAGCCCAGATAAATTTGCTTATTTGGCTCCATGTCATAAATCTCTTAAGAAACCTAACCAGGACTTAATCTCAGATTTTCTGACTCTCAAGTTCACTATTACTTCTCTTATCTTACTACTGCCTCAAAAGATAAAATGTGTCAATTCAGAAAAAAAATAAGAGTGAAGAAAAAAATTAAAAGCAAAACAATGGGTGTTTAGTGCTTGCGCAAAATCCCTGATTCATGATATTAAGATTAAGCTGACTGGGATATCACGAAAACACTGGAGTAGGAGATGCCAGCCTCCATCCCCCAACAAAGATCAACAATTTGACAGCTATCTGTGAACAAAAGTAGCTTTGGGGAAGCTCAGGAGTCCACTCAAGAAACTTCAGCAAAATAGTGGAACAAACAAACACACAAACAAACAAACAAACAAAAACAAGAATAACTGCACAAAAAGAAAAGAAAAGGCAGCTTTATTTTGCCTGCTTCATCTAATCCCCAAAGTCCACACTCCGTGGCTGGAAAGAGCTACCGTCCCCAAGAAAGGGAGAGCAGAGTAATGGACCAGCTTCCTCAGCCTTTCAGGGAACCACATGAGGAATCCACTTTAATTTCTCCATCCCCCAAGACTGGAAAAGCTGAAATGTATAGGGATAGCTTGGAACAAGGAAGAAGAGCAGGAGCTACCAATGTCAGCCACAGGATGAGATAGCAAGGAAGATAATAAAATTTTTCAATAGAAAAGTATAGATGAAAAAATAAAAACAAGACCCAACTATATGCTGCCTACAAGAGATTCATTTCAAGTTTAAGAACACACATAGGCTCAAAGTAGAAGAATGAAAAGAGATATGCTATGTAAATGAAAAGCAAAAGGGAAAAGAGGTAGCTATATTTACATCAGACAAAATAGACTTTAAGTCAAAAACTGTAATGAGAGACAAAGAAGGTCATTATAGTGAAAGGGTTGATTCTTCAAGAGGATATAACGATTATAAATACATATACATATACATCCAACACTAGAGCACCTAAATACATTAAGCAAATATTAACAGATCTGAAAGAAGAACTAGACAACAGTACAATAATATTAACTTCATCAATGTACTTTCATCATCAGATAGATCTTCCAGACAGAAAATCAATAAGAAAACATTGGACTTTTAGATCAGAGTTTGCCAACCCCCAGGCTGCAGACTGGTACCAGTTCGTGGCCTGTTAGGAACCAGGCGGCACAGCAGGAGGTGAATGGTGGGGGAGGGAGTGGAGCTTCATCTATGTTTGCAGCTGCTCCCCAGCACTAGCATCACTGCCTCAGCTCCACCTCAGATCATCATGCATCAGATTCTCATAGGAGCACTGGTCCCTAGTGCCTAAAATGTTGGGGACCACTACCTTAGATCAAAAGGATCTAACAGGAATTTACAGATTATTATATTCAATAGCAGCAGACTATACATTTTTTCAAACACACATAGAACATTCTGCAAGATAGATCATAGGTCATGAGCCTTAATAAATGTAAAATGAATGAAATCATATTAAGTATCTTTTCTTACCACAAAAGTATGAAACTAGGAATCGATAACAAGAGAAAAACTAGAAAATTCACAAATATATGGAAATTAATACACTTTTAAAAAAACATGGATCAAAGAAAAAATCAAAAAGAAAATCAAAATACCTTAAAACATATGAAAATAGAAACAAAACATACCAAAACTTATGTGACACAGCAAAAGCAGTTATAAGAGGAAAGTTTATAGCAATATAAATACCTGCATTAAGAAAAAGAACAATCTAACTTTATACCTCAATTAATTAGAAAAAGAATAAACTAAGCCCAAAGTGAGCAGAAGGAAGGAGATAATAAAGATCAGAACAGAAATAAGTAAAATAGAGAATAGAAAAATAATAGAAAATATCAACAAAACTAAGAGCTGTTTTTTTTTTTAAATATAAACAAAATAGACAGAACTTTAACCAAGAGAAAAAGAGAGGACTCAAATAAATAAATTACGAGTAAAATAGAAGCCATTACAACTGACACCACAGAAATACAAAGATCATAAGAGACTATAGTTGATTCTTAAATAACATAGGCTTGAACTGATGGGACCACTTATATGTGGATTTTTTTCAATTGACCACAACTCAATTGACCCACACAGTTCAAATCCACATTGTTCAAGGGTCAGCTCCGAGGTTGGAAATTCACGTATGTGGAGGGCCCACTGTAGTTACACACAGATTTTCAATTGCACGAAAGATAGCACCCTTAACATCTTGTTCAAGGGTCAACCGTAGCATAAACAATTATAGCCTAACAAATTGGATAACTTAGAAGAAATGGACAAATTCATAGAAACATACAACTTACCAAAATTGAATCATGGAGAAATAAAAAAATCTAAATAGATCAATAACGAGTAAAGAGATTGAATCAATAATAAAAAACCTCCCAACAAAAAAGAGCCCAGGACCAGATGGCTTCATGGAGGAATTATACCAAACATTTAAAGAAGAATCAATGAGAATCCTTTTCAAACTCTTCCAAAAAATTGAGGAAAAGGGAACACTCCCAAACTTATTTTATGAGGCCAGCAGTACTGTGATGCTAAAGCCAGGTAAAAATACAAGAAAAGAAAACTGCAGGCTAATATCCCTGATGAATATAGATGCAACAAAATACTGGCAAATTGAATTCAACAGAGCATTTAAAGGATGATCAAGTGAGATTTATTCTTGGATGTAAAAATGCTTCAATATATGCAAATCGATAATGTGATCCACCACAGTAACAAAATGGAAAGTAAAAATCACATGATCATCTAAATAGATGCAGGTAAAGCATTTGACAAAATTTAGCATTCTTTCATAATAAAAAAAAACTCAACTAACTGGGTATAGAAAGAACAAGCCTCAAAATAATAAAGACCATATATGACAAGCCCACTGCTAACATTATAGTCAATAACAAAAGGTTGAAAATTTTCCTCTAAGATCAAGAAGACAAGAGTATTCACTGTCACTACTTTTATTCAGCACAGTATTGAAAGTCCTAGCCAGAGCAATTAGGCAAGAAAAAGAAATAAAAGACATTCAAAAACGAAGAAGTAAAATTGTTATTAGTGCTGATGACATGATCTTGTATATAGAAAATTCTAAAGAATCTACCCCCAAACTGTTAGAACTAATAAAAGAATTCAATAATTTCAGGATGTAAAATCAACATACAAAAATCAGTTGGATCTCTACACACTAGCAATGAACTATCTGAAAAGAAATAAAGAAAACCATCCAATTTTTAATCACATAAAAAGAATAAAATACTTAGGAATAAATTTAATCAAAAAATAAATGATCTATGAACCAAAAACAATAAAACACTGATAAAAGAAGTTGAAAAAGACACAAATAAGTGGAAAGATATCTTCATATTAATGAAGAATTAATATTGATTCAATGTCCATACTTCTCACAGCCATCTATATAGATCCAATATAATCCCTGTCAAAATTTTCAAGGCATTTTTCACAGAAATATAAAAAAGAATATTAAACTTGTTTGGAACCACAAAAGACCTCAAATAGCCAAAAACAGTCTTGAGAAAGAACAAAGCTGGGGACATCACATTGCCTGACTTCAACTATATTACAAAACTATAGTAATCAAAGCAGTATGTATAGCGCTGACATAAAAAACAGACATATAGACCAATGGAACAGAATCCAGAGCCCAGAAATAAACCTATACGTAGAAGGTCAACTAATATTTGACAAGGGAGCCAAGAACACTCAATGAGTAAAGGAGAATCTCTCCAATAAAGTGTTGGGAAAACTGGATAGCTACATGCAAAAGAATAAAATTGGACCCCTATATTATGCCAGTCACAAAAATTAACTCAAAATGGATTAAGGGCTTTGACATAAGACCTGAAACCCCAAAACTCCTTGGAGGAAAACAGGGAAAAAGCTTTTGACATGGGTCTTGGCAATAATTTTTTGGATGTTACATCAAAAACATAAGCAGTAAAAGGAAAAATCAAGAGGGACTGCATCAAGCTAAAATACTTCTGCACAGCAAAAGATGTCATCAACAAAATAAAAAAGGCAATCTACAGAATGGGAGAGAATGTTTTCAAATCCTATATGCAATTAAGGGTTAATACCCAAAACATAAAATGAACTAAACAAATCAATAGCAAAAAATAAAACCAAAAACCCCACAAAAATAATAATAATAATTTGATTAAAAATGGACAAAAGACCTGAGTGATATGATTCTAAAGAGGACA
>NW_011888795.1:14796201-14811558 GCF_000151845.1 Pteropus vampyrus
CAAAAGACCTGAGTGATATGATTCTAAAGAGGACATACAGATGGCCAGCAGATACATGGAGAGGTGCTCAACATCATTAATCATCAGGGAAATGCACATCCAAACCACAATGAAATATCACCTCATACTTGTTAGAATGGCTATTATCAAAAAGATAAGAGATAAATACTAGTGAGGATGCAGAGAAGAGGGAACATTTGTGCACTGTTGGTAGCAATGTAAATTGGTACAGCCACTATGGAGAACAGTATGGAGGTTTCCCAAAAAATTTAAAACATTACTACCATATGTCTAGCAATCTCACTTCTGGCATTTGTCCAAATAAAATGATATCACTATCTCAAAGAGAAACCTGTACTCTCATGTTCTTGGCAGCATTATTCATAATCATCAAGACATGGAAATAACCTAAGCATCCATCGACAAATGACGGGATAAAGAAAATGTGGTGTATATATACAGTGGAATATTATTCCACCAAAAAAAAGAGAGAAGAAAATTCCACTGTCATTTGCAACAATATGCATGGACCTTGAGGGTCTTATGCTAAAGGAGTTAAATCAGACAAGAAAAAACAAATACTATATAATCTCACTTATATGTAGAATCTGAAAAAGCCAAACTCATGGAAGCAAAGAATAGAAAGGTGGTTGCCAGGGGTTGGAGGTAGGGTGGAGACGAGGAGATGTTGGTCAAAGGATACAAACTTACAGTGATAAGAGGAATAAGTTCTGGGGATCTTATTTACAACAAGGTGAATTTCATTAACAATACTGTATTGTATATTTTAAGTAGCTATAAGAGTAGATTTTAATTTTTCTTCACCATAATGACAACCGCAACTAAATGGTAATTATGTGAGGAGAAGCTTAAATAACCCTATTGTGTTAAGGATCTCATAATATATGTGTCAAATCATTACATTGAACACCTTTAACTTACACAATGTTATATGTCAATTATATGTTAACAAAATTGGGGGAGGGGTGAATAATCTGACTGATTTTTTCAAATAATAATGACTGCAGGTACAGGGAGGTATGTTGTGCTTTGCAGAAGGTAAACGATTATTGTTACAGGCTTTACCCACATGTCCTGTGATGTTTCCGAAGCCTTCCTAACGTCCACCTTTCAGGGCAGACCCATACTTCACATTCCCCATCTTCATCTCCCACTCTTCCTTCTCCATTTTTTCCCACCACTCTTTGCTCTTTTGCCCTTAGCTTCTAATCAGTTTCACTTGTCAAGGATCCTAAATGAGGATTTATTATGTCATTTTAATGACCTGTAAGAGCCTACAGTGCGAGAACATAAAATGAACAAGAGCTGACTTGTGTGCATAAAATATGTCTCTTCCCTCAGAAGAGGGAGTGGTTTAAAAAAAACTTAATCAGCAGAATAGTTTCCAACATAACTGCATTCTGGAAGTCAGACGAGAGGAAACAAGTTGGCTGCTTACTTAACAAGCTTCGCCAACAATGGTTTCCGAGACCAAAAGAATAGAGCTTTTTGTTTTGTTTCCAGCCTTGTAATGACTAGTTGAAGTGGGTTTTCCAATGTACTCTCTGCTTCTGCATTCAGTCCTTACCTCATTTCTTACCTCATCTGTGCTTCCAATAGTTGGAGAAGAGCCTCTCTCTCACATTGGATTAGTGGCAAGTGTTCCTGTAATTCATCAGCTGAATCCTATTTTCCATAATACAAATTATTTTACTTTCCTGATTGTGTAACAACAGATAGACTTGAATCTGTCCTAAAACACTCCAGCAATTAACTGAACCATTCTTGATGGAAGGGAATATAGTTTTTAGCACTATATAATGGCATCTTATTTCATCAGGGTCATGTTTATAAATATGAGAATATTAAGCTAGGCTCTAAGCTCCTTGAGGGTATGGACCATGCTCTTTCCTCCCCATCACCTGTGCCTCACACAAGCCTGGAACCTGGCACCTGAAAGGTGACCATAACATTTAAATTGAAATGAAATTGAATTGAAATAGAAGTTCAATGATATCTACAGGTTTCATAAGGCTGCAACATCATTAAAACTGGGTCCTAAATAAGCTAGGATGTTGAGAAAACCATATCTGGTGGGTGTCCTTATGCGCAGTGTAAACAGATTACTGCATTGATGAGAGGGAGTAGTGAGGAAATAAAGTTGCCTATGCAAAGCTGATCGAGCTGGCGTTCTCTGCAACTGGGTGTGAAACCTGGTGAAATTTGGCAATCGGTCCTAGCCAAAGGGGAAAGAAGCCACTCTATCATTGAGGACAGTCTTCCTGGAGGGCCTGCTCTTAAAAATCTCAGAGCTGTGACAAATTACCACAAATCTGTCCTTTGCTAAACAGACTCAGGGTGAAGCAAAGGGTAAAATGAAAGACATTTTACCCTTATGCGTGGAATATTGCCACCGGATATTAGGGGAGGAGCCAGAGTTTCCATCTCATGACTGAAGAATTCCAACCTCATCCTCAGCCCCAAACCTGCCTCAGAGCAGAACAAGGCTGTGATGCTGAGCAAGCTAGGTAGGTAGCAGACTAAAAATATACTTAAAAATATGTGTACGGTTAGTTATTTCATGATCTCAGTTTTCAACTGGGAGCATTTTAAATGCCCCCCGCCTCCTAAAATAGAGGCAAAGACTATACAGAGTGTTCATGATTGAGAGAGGTCCTGAAGAGAAAATGAACGCCTTTTAAAGGTGAGGACAGAGGAGCCAGTAAAGAGGCTTCCCTGAGGCCGATTACCCGGCGAGGCCCCACCCTGCTGTGTTCTGAAAGCTTTTACATATTCAAGAGTCTTTTTCAGATGTTTGTTTGTTTGTTTTTCTTCTCTTATGTTTTCTTTCTTTCTTTTTTCTTTTTTTTTTTTTTTTTTTTTTTCCATTTTAGAAATCTTTTACCTGGTCTGGCAAATAAAGTCATCCTTCAACATTTTAATGTATAAAACATTTCCAGCCAAAATGCTATTGAACTGTACCAGAGCAAAAGTTCCAACACAGTTTTTCTGAGTGACTAGGAAAACAGAGTGCTAAGCATGAGAAATTTATTCTGAAAGAGCAGAAAAGCAGAATGTAGTTCCCTCTCCATTGCGTTACGGGATAAGAGAAGATGATTTTTAAAAACTAGGAAAAAGAATTCAGGGGAGAAAAAGAACATTCAAAAGCCTGGGGGTAGAAGTAGGGATGTGCCATGCTGGAGAAGCTCTGGAAAGCATCATATTAATGAGGAGTGGCCATTGTAGGGAAAACCTTTCAAGAGGTTGAGGAAGCTAGTAGTCAAAAGGAAATTAAGTATAGTTTTTGAAAGTTGTCTGAAAGTTAAAGTGCCCTAAATGTAAAAGAGGCCAGGTCTATACATGGAATGCTTAGAGAATCTCTATCTAGAGGCATTAGAGTAGTCCCAGAGTTTCTTGCCAATATTTGATCTGAGAGTCACCTTGGAGAAGGCCCCTACTTCACAAAGCCAGCCCCATAAACCAAAGATGCACATTGAGCTTCCTGTGTTTGAAAGACCTGTAGACACACAAATCCTGTCCCATGCCTGTCTGCATATTATTAATGGGCTCAGCAAAGGCCTAAAATGGCAAGGCTCCAGACATGAGGCATGAGTCTGGAGAGCAGCTTTTTTGTCTTCAGCAACAAAACATCCATTTCCAGTGAAGCCAGATAGATAATTAAGGGGAAAACAAAACCACATTTTGGGGTCATCAGTCCAGCCTTACAGCTTCTCAACAGAAATCAGCGCAGTGAGTCAAAAAAGACTTGCCTGGATTTGCCTCCGTCTGAGTGATAAGTTTCTACCTGGAGCATTCAGCAATGTCTAGGGCATTTCTAGAAGCCATCCACATGAAAAGTGAAGCCAGTGCCCAAATTCATATGTAGATTTTCAAAAGAGTTAGTTCTCCCCAGGCTGTTGAGTTTAAATGGGGCTGAGTGAGCCAGAGTACACATTCAAATTTGCTCAAGTAACATCAAATCCCATTAGATTGCAACCCTCCACAGCCAAACTTTAGGAAAACTGCTTAAATTATGACCCAAATGTCCCTTGTCAGAACACAAATGGATAAAGTCTTCTCTCACTTCCTAGGAAGAAACCAGTAGCTGGGAATAGCTTGGGAGCACACTAGAACATTGCAAGCCAATAATGTCTGAATCACCCAGCCAGGTGAGTCCATCCAGTTCTAATCTGAAAGGTACCCTGAAGCCATACAAACTTGCAGAGCATAGGTACGCTGACATACTTAGCAGCATGGAAAGCCCACGTGATGAAAAACTAATGGATGTGCACAGGAGTTGTGTGCCTAGGCAGGAGGAGGTGTGGCTTTTGATACAATCTTGCTTCTTTGGTATGAACATTCATACCTCTGGTTCTCATTTACAAAAAAAAAAATAGAGCAAAACAATAAACGACAGAAAACATGCCTTTGGTTGCTTCTGCTAACATCTGAGCAAACCTTTAAGGAGCTTCCAGGCAATAGGAATTGGAACTGTGCCAATTATAAGATACAAAATTTTTGGAGCCAAACATTCAGGAAGAACATGCCTATGACTCTGCAGGAAAACTCTGGCAAAGCTCATTCCTTTGCAAAAGGATCTTTCACCATGTTATTGCTGTGGAAATCCAGTGCAACTCCATGACACTGGAGGCTGGCACCTTTCTCTGGCATGACAGCTTGCCTAGTGCCATATGTGTATAACCAAGCATCTATGCTAAGGAGTGTGCACTCAAATTCTATCTGACTCTCCCAGTGAGAAGGCTTGGGTAGTCAGGAATATGTTGGGATGATCACAATATGGTTTTGAGACAAGGAGAGTGTTCTCTGTCTGGATTGCCTTCAGCAGTTCACGCTCTGGACAAATCCACCCTGATGGGATCAATCCGGAGCCAGAGCCCATGGCCCATATGAGTGATCAGGCCCCCAGAGTGTCAGGAGGGCTTCATTAAAGTCCCCCTCAGCAAGTAAATTTCCCCAACTTCCATCTCAAACATATTATCAACCCTGGACAGCAAGTCTGCCCTATATCCAGTGGGTATTGAATGTCGGTTTGAGAGCCATGAGTGAGGAAGAGTCCGGGGCGATGCTGACAACAGGAGTTTACATAAAGACACATGTGAAGCTGAGGAAAGACCCCATATTGGTACTGGGGTCATGATCATTCTTCATCTTTAGAGATAAGGACAAAGTCATTACTTATCTAACTATTCATTGACATAATACAGGGGTTGGTCTCTAAGTTTCCATAGGAGAAACTATTCTCACATTCTACTGACCTCAAGGAGCTTAACATTCATCATAATAAAGAATACTTGTAGAGGTGTTTTCATTTTACAAAATGCTATTATATATTGCAATAAGGAGATAAATAAAAAGAGCATAATTCAGGTGAGCAGAAAAGAGAGATCGCAGCTCACCATATAATAATACATTGAATGACAAGGACCATCAGTAAACACTGGGATATCAGAGGAGAGAAGAGCTATGTAAGGCCAGGATGGTAGGGAAGGAAAGTTTAATAGTGTAGAGGAGGTTTGAAAGATGAAGAAGTCGGGGGACCAAATTATATTCTCTTACCAGAGAATATGAGCATCTTTCTTCAGTCATATAACAAACTGTATTTTGAACATTCTATGTTGTAGTCAACGTGCCAGGTGCTGGATTTAGAACAATAAAAAAAGACAGAGTCTCTGCATTTCCAATAGGTAAGATAGACAATATGTAAGAAAACAAGTAAATAGACAAGATAATTAGATGATGTAATAAGTCCTGTGGAGGGAACAACCCATAATGTGACAGGATATTTTTTGGATTTTTTTGTTCTTCCCTGTACAACAGTCTACACATAGCAAGTATTCAGTTAAGTTTAATTAAACATGTGGTAACAGAAAAGTACACAATACTTCAGAATAAAAGATTCAATGACAAGTTCACCAACTCTTCTGCAGTTGGGATGCACCAAATGTAAATTGACTTTAGCCAGCTGGTAACACTCAAAATAGCAAATGCACGCCTCCACACTCAGTGTTCCCCATCAGCCTGAGCCAAACATACAATCAAATTAGAACAAAATAATGAGGGCAGAAGAGGCCGTGATGAATAAAACATTATTATTTTATTATTGAGGCAAAGTTATGATTTAAATGGAAAATTCTTAATATATTCTCTAGTCATGACTTTGAAAAAGGGGAAAATGATGTTGAAAAGACAACCAAAGATTGTCTCACTGAGGTCAGACTGCAACTTCCTGAAAAATGAGATAATCCAAATGAAATAGTAGTCATATAACTGGATATATAATGCCAAAAAAACTAATTTGAAAACAATTTTATTTGCATTATATGGTGACAGTCTTAGTTATGTTGTTCCACAGTTAGTCAGATATTTAAATCCTATTTCCATAATATTAACCCTGAAAAAGAAAATAGCTAGAGATAGATGACTTCTGTCAAATAAGCAGGGATCAGTCAAAAGAAGCAAGATGTGTTAACAGGGTAATAGTATGAAAATATTGATGTGCTTTTCCCTTTTGCATTTCCTGTAAATGATCCCCTCCCCAGGCTGAGTGAGGCTGCCTTCTATGGCAGTGGCAGGGAGATCATTACAAAAGAGAAAAAACAAGATAATTTTCAGCTTCTGATATTCAAAACAGGATTTTTTATCAAGGCAATTGGCTTGAGAGCAGGATATGTCAAGAAAAAGAAAGAGCATATTCTATAATTTTGTAGAATATCAAAAAGCAAGCCTAAAGAACTGAGATCATATAGGATCTTCTACACTCAGAAAATAGAATCCTTTGATCTATTGATAACTAGGCCCTGAGCTTAGTATGACAAAGAGGAGGAAAAGTCTTGAAAATTTTTCCTTCTGTCCTGCAAGATTCTTCTCTCTTTCTGGCTAAAGGAAAGAGATACAGTGGAGAACTCCAAGGAAGCCCTAAGATGGTACTGTCCAATAGAATCTTCTGTGATAACAGACATGTTTCATGTTTGTGCTGTCTGATATGGTAATCACTAGGCACATTAGGCTTTCAAACACTAGGGATGTGGCTAGCATAACTGAATTTTAACATTTATTTTAATTAATTTAAAGAGCCAAATGTGGCCAGTAGGCTACCATATTAGAATGGCATAACCCTAGAGGATAATGAAGTACCATAATGGGAGAGGTTCCAATCACTGCTTGGAAGGGAGTCACCCAGGACAGCCGTCAGAATGTGATATGAGTAAGAAATAAATGTTTATTATTCTAACACTTGAGAGGCTGTTACAACAGGTAGTGTTAATTACCCTAAATAATACTGACAGGTACTCTTATTCAACCTTCTTACAGATGAAGAAACTGGGGCACAGAGGAATTAAATAATTTGCCCAAGATCACATGGCTACTAAGTGGTGGAACTAGGATAGAGCCAGGTAGTCTGACTAGAGGGTGCTAACCCACGCTCTTGATCTTTGCTATATTTCACTCCCACAATATGTATACGAGTAAAAGAAAGGGGGCAGTTTCTGGTCCAGACACCATTGCTTTACACTTAAAAAAATACATTTGTAAATTTGTTCAATTATATCATCTCTTTTCCACGTGAATCTCAAGTAATCAAATCCTTAGACAGCCTTAGCAATTACAAAGGGTGGAGATGTACATTTCTCAAAAACACAAAACCTGCTGTCTGGTTTCTTTGGAAATGACAAGACACTCTGCCATAGGAACACAATGAAAATTGAGTCAGCTGTGCCCAGACTAAAGGAACAAGGAGTTCTGTAAATATGAGACAGATGGGACTTCCGGAGCTATTCTCGTGCATTTTAGCAGTTTTGAAATGAGCTAGGTTTTAAAAATCCATTTGATTTTTCACTAGGATCTGAGTTGATCAGAGCCAATAACAATTGTCCAGGCCTCTGAAATTGTCCTCAGCATTGCTCATCCACAGTATCGTTCAGACAATGAGTGTACTCATCATCCTTTAGAGGAGTTACAATGCCTCTGGTCTCAGCTGGGGCCCTGACTGAGAAAGTGGGCTTTAGAGGACTCTGATCTTCTTAACAACTCTCTTTTCCTAGGGTCTCTTGAGTACTTATGTACTCAGTTGACAATATGATAATGTGCTCTCCTGCTGACAATGTTTATAAACATTCATATATGGCCTGATCTTAATAAAGATACAAAAGATACTGTTTATTAAGCATCAACTTTGTAACAGGTAATTTAGCAACACATATATGTGTGTGTGCATGTATTTATATACAATTTATATCATCTTATATAAATCTTAACAAAAATGGAACAATAATATTATTATCCACTGTTTAACAGCAAGTACCTACATAGTTTTTACAATGAACCAGGTACCTTCTCAAGTCAATTAATATAATAACTTGGTCTTCATAAAAAATGAGAAAAGTGCTATAATTATCATCCCTGTTTCACAGGTTGGAAATTGAGGTGAAAATAAAACAGCTTGCCTAATGTCCTAGGACTAATAAGCAAACCTAGGTATGCTAGCTCCAGAGGCTACATCCTTCACCTCTTCACTGTACAGCCTCTCGGCTTACAATTCAGAAAACGCTTGCTCAAGATTCAAAATCAAGGTTTATGATATCAAATCTCAGGCTCCTTCCTCCCTCCCCATCAGTATTTCCCAACATCCCTCCTCCAAAGAATCAGTTTTACAGCTTGCTCAAGAGATGCTTGAGCCCCATCGGGCCCTCCTAGGACCTGGAAAACTGCAGAAACTGCCCCATGAACAAGACACCCAGGTGATTCCCATGATAAGAGACTTGGGAACCTCTGGGCAGTGCTCCCCTCTTTGGACTCAGCTCTTCCCCACCAGGGTGGCGGATCTCCATGGCAGTGAAGTGTGAGGCACAGTTTAGTCAACTTTGTGGAAGATCCAAAGGAGGTGACTCGGATTAGGGCGTAGCACAGTATTTTGGGGGGAAGAAGAGGCTCTCACCACCTCCCACTGTGTGTGTGAGTAGCACTCAAAGTACCAGTGAGAATGCAGCATGTGTCTCATGTGTCTAAACGTGCACCATCTGTGTGTGTGTCACATCTTCCTGCTGGAGCCACTTCTCCTACCCCATTTCACTTTGCAGCCACAGGGCTTGTCTGTTCCCTAGGTGGTCTCCTACCCTTTGTTCCTCTCCATTACCAGATGTCAGGAACCAGCAACTGACTAGCCACTCCAGCAATTACAAGTCAGTCTCTGCAATAATGTGAAAAGCTGGAGGGGAGGTATTGGTGGGGGCCTTACAATTGACAACTCCAGGTGCCAGCATGGGAGGAACAAAGGGGAGGAGGCAGTCACCCATCACCCCGGGCACCCAAGTGAAAACATAAAATATTAAAATACATCACTGTCTTGACTTAGCCATTGAATCTGCACCTGTGTCAGTATGAATTCTGTCACCTCCAGCAATCTACCCTTTTGTTCATTTTATTCCTCTGTCCTTCCTCTTTCCCAGGGTTTGATTTTGTGTGTAGGCATGTATGTATGTATGTATGTATGTATATATGTATGTATGTATGTATGTATGTACGTATGTATGTATGAACTGCCACATCCTGAGCACTTTCAGATCCCCATATGTGGACAATGTCCCAGGATGCGTATGTTGGGAACAATAGTGCTTATTTGGAACAAACGGGTGGATGAAGCCAATTGAGAACATGCAAAAGGTCAAAGGACAAATGTAACAGGAAGTAGCATGAAAAGTGGTTTTGAAACAAGCAGTCGACTTAGAATCGGGAAACAGGGCCTTTTAGCCCTGACTCTTTCACTTATCAGTTCTGTCACCCTGAGCAAGTCAAGAAAGTTTTCTCCACATATATTCCCTCATCTCTAAAAAGTAGATTGGATTATTTAACCTCTTGGTTCTCTTCCCATACTGATTTTATTTCTTAAAGGCAAATTCCATTAAATGTAGAAACTTACAACATTTGAAAAACTTCAAGTACAGTGTAAGTTTAAATAATAGACAAGAAAACTTGATCTAAGAGCTCAGTTGGTTCTTCCACAAAGCACAAACAACTTTCATGCAATAATGCAGCCAGCCAGGCAAGATCTCGTCATCTGCCCCAAAGCGTAACAACCTTAATCTTGGCCTCTCTGCCTTCCCACCCACTCCCAGGACAACATCTGACCTGGATTACAAGGGAAACTTGGAATCCACAACCTTATTACCTTGTAATGTGCCTAACCATTTCCAGAAATATAAATATCAAGCACAGCATGACAGGTTGAGTTGAGTTAGCTGAGGAAAGAAGCACATAATAGCTGGTAGGGCCACAGGAAATTCTGACTGAGAAACCTGAAACCTTTTGTCTGCATCTCTCATTCTTTGGGCTACTCATTGATTCAGACCAGAATTGTTTGAGCCTGGCCTTCAAGCAGCTGCACTCAGTCTAGCCAGGTTGGCAGAGAAGACTCAAACCCCAAAAGAAATTGTCTAATAAAAAGTCTTGGCTCTTGAAAACATAGATCTGAAGTCAGAAGCAACAGCAATGATTTAGGACAAACCCTTATTTCATAGACAAGAAAGGGCTTCGAACACCCAGAAATATACATCTTGCTAAGCCTTGAAATATGAAATATCATTTTATACTAAATTTAGAATCTATAGTTTTGATGCATCATGGCGTTATCTTTGTCACATATAATAAGTCCTCAGTTAACATTGACTTTAAGCCAAATTACACATAATGAAAGTAAGTCTACCATAGGGTATTAATATACACAGAGTTAAGTTCCTATGGCATCTCATCAACGTTGTAACGAAATGATATAGAACAAAATGAGGTCATTCAAGGAACTGCTATACAGAAAAACTAGAACTCCTGAATCACAACAACTAATTTTTCTGCTTATAAAATATTTTCATATAAAAATTTCTGTTGAGCCTCACCGAAAACAAATCCTGGGAAGTAGATATTATAATTCTCCTTTAGAAATGAGAAAACCGAGGCCAAAATTGCCCAGCTAGGAAATGATAGAGCCAAGATTTGAATGGAAGTCTTATATTTTCAAATCCCAGGTTCTTTCCACCACCCCAAAGTGGCTACCACAAAAGCCCAGGTAACAGAGCAAAGAACTCAAGAGTCTGTAAAATGATTTACCAAGATCAACATACATCCAGTACAAACTGTCTGGCCAAACCAGTTGTTTTCTGTTGGCATCTATTCCGATGAGGAAGAACCAGTCGGTCAATATTTTGAATAGCAACCCTGTTATTACCGGCCGTCATGGTAGACTCATGCACGGTAAGCAAGGTAAACACATGCCCACCTACTGGGTTTTATCTCACCCCACCCAGTGGCAAACATCTAAAATTCCAGTTAGAACATTACTCTCTACCAGTTACAATGTTTTTTAAGCACCTAATAGTTATTGACATATATAGCATGGAAAGAGAATCTGAAAGCTGGGCTTTTGACAGGAAGGAAGAAGACACAAGATTCCTCGGGACCAGAGGTGAGAAAAGAGAGAAGTGACAAAGCAAGGGGCAGAGGAAAAAAAGACCCAGAACAGGAAGGTGGGGCTCCCAGGTAGGGCACTAGTATTTACTAACTTCTTTTTAGATGTCAGTCTCAATGGTTGATGCTTTCTTGCTCATTACCTAACTTTTATCTTCATTATAATTCTATAAACCCCATATTGCAGATGCATAAGCGAATCACAAAATCAGTCTTTCCCATTTCAAACTTTTGTCTCAGGCCAATCCTTTAATTTTCGCTTCCTAAATTATTTTCTAATGTATGTGTTAACCCCACAAACCCCCACCATGTAATGTGCTAGGTAAATTTAGAATCTTGCTTTTATAGGTTGAAAGGGAGACAGGGAGACTATAAAATATAGGCCAGTCTAAGTAAGAAGCACTGACTGGCATTCTGAAAAGCATACTTAATCTCACTAATTTTTTTGAGATTTTCTGAGGTTACAATGAAGCATAAAAGTGCAATAAAATGTTGTGCTGTCATTTGAAATTACGTGTGAGTCAGTTTTCACTGACACTGAAACTTTTTGTGATACAGGATGGAAGTACGATTCCACTGCAGTTTAAAACATAAAGGCGCACATTATATATAAGTGTGCGTGTGATAAGAAGAGATAGAAACAGAGGAGAAAGGAAAGCAGTGGGAGTCAGTGAAGGGAAGGAAATGTGATGTTATGAACCTACCTAAAGGTTAATGACAGACATCTCTGGGCAGGAAAATGAGGAGGAATTTTCCTTTCTTTTTTTCCTCTTATCTTTATTTCTTTGCATTTATATAGTGAAACAATGTATTATTGGTACTAAAAAAAAAAAAATGAGTTAAGAAATACAAAGGTCTTAATCATAGTTAGGTTCTCATTGAAGAGAGAGATGGATGGAAAAGTAAGGTATTTTAATGACACCAAAGAGACTTAGGGAGCCAAGAGTCACAGTTTTATAATATGAGAAATGTTACAAACATAGTACTTTAGTATAAAAAATATTGGGCTCTTCTTCTACATCAATGAGGTAGGAAGGGTTCCAGCTACATACGATTACTCAGGCGAAGGCAGAGAAACAAATTTGTGTTTACTCTAAAAACACAAAACAACCTTGAAACTTTTCTAAAAGCATACATTTTATTGCGCTATTAATTTCTAAAGAATATTTTAACAAGATTAGAGATAGAAGTGACTTCATATGTGAATATTATAGTTTTTCTGAATATAACTCACTATGTAATCTATTAATAGATATTTATTAAGTACCTATTATTTGCTTAGCACTCTACTATGCTAATTTAATCATTCCTAACACATTTGTCCCATTTTTCCCAATATTTAACCTATATAAAGGATGAGAGGGTAGTTGGCACTCAACTCTTAGGAAACATACCACACTCTAGAAAAAAAGTCTTCTGATGACAGGAAAGACCTATTTTTACTCCTTAAACCACGGAGAAAACCCATCAGCTGCAATTTGCAACACAAAAGACAAATTAAAAACAATAAACAAAAATAAGCAAACACTGTAATGAAGAGCTATAACATTTGCTTAGTTTCTTTACTTCCTACTGGTATGTAACAATAGAGAGCAATGGATGACTGAATTCAGAGTATTTTATTAAATTAAAATTTCTTAGAACCAAAAAAACAGTCTGTTGATTATGGTGTACATTACCATAAAAGATAAAGTCTGGGAGCCAGTTTCTAGTCCACTGTTGATTTAGAATCCAGAGGATTCTAAGAAAGTAAAAGCTACCTTTGCATGCTTCTCATTTCCCTGTGGTCACATGCGTCTAATGAGTTCAGTTTGGGGCTCCATCTATTTTTTCATCAATGTACACCTGGGAGTTTTGCCACAAAATTATTTACAGTGGGGAGCCTCGAAATTACTTAGCTGTTCAAAAGTTGAGTGGCTGTTTAAATGCACACTTGATAAGGATGTCTTTCAGCATGTAATACAATGCCTTGGGCTTAATAGGTATTTGATAAATGTGTTAAATTAAACAAAATTGTTGATTTGGTCAGAACTACACCAATTATTTATTTACTCAGGGCTACTGTCAAGATCTCAGGCACTGAAAGAAAGAGAAATTAGGAATATTTATCTTAAATACATGCAATCCATTGATAGTATTTAATACGACAGGAGTTTAATTTAAATTAACTTGATAAACAAGAAAATCATTAGCAAAGTATAAGAAAAACTGGAAAAAGAAAACTGGAAAGGTCAGGGATATAGCCAGTTCTCAGAAAAAACTGGAACCAGAATCAAAACCTCAAACAATGCCATTTCTCTCTCTAGCTCTCATTTCAGCTCCTCTCTGTGCAGACTTCATTCTCTTTCACTGCATGCTGACTTCCTCCACATGGGAGGAAACATGGATAATGCCAGTCAAAAACTCCTCATCCTATACTTTATATCTCCGGAAAGGGTTAACTCGTCCCAGTTCTAGTAAGAAAAATTCCAAGGAATTATCTGATTGCCTCAGCTAGATTCAAGTGCCCACCTGTCAACCAGTCGTGTATCGAGGATTACGTACTCCTCCTTCATCCTCATGATTAGAGTGAGGAAAGGAAGTGTAAACAAAGAATAGAGATGCTTCTCCCAGAAGGAAGGGGGCGGGTGGCATAGCACGAAGTAGCAGCTGCACATGGCAGATAAAAACTGTGATGATTCATGCAAACTGGTCATTTTTTTGTAGGTATCATTATTATTACTATTAGAATAATAAAATAGCAATCTGAATTTAAGCCTGCCACAGATGATAAATGAAACTATAACATGTTTATTGCTCTTTAAAAAAATTATTAAGGTTTAATTGTAATAAACTACACATATTTAAAATGTACAATGCGAAACATTTTGACATGTATATGCATATGCAACCATGAAACCATGACCACACCAAGAAAATGAACCCATCCATCATCTCCAAAGTTGCCTCCTGCCCCTTTCTAGTCCCTCTCTTCACCCTCCCTCCAAATTCCCCTTACATCTCGATGCAACCAGTGGTCTCCTTTCCGTCACTCTAGTTTGCAGTTTTTATAACTTTGTACAAATGGAGTCATACTGTATGTACTCTTTTTTGCCTGACTTACTTCATTCAGCATAATTATTTTGAGATTCATTCATATTGTAGTGTGTATCAGTGGCTCGTTTTTTTTCATTGCTCAGTAGGATTCCATTGGTGCTATGGACTGAATTGTGTCCCCTGCCTCAAAATTCATATTGTGAAGCCCTAACATCAGTACTTCAGAATGTGACTATGTTTGGAGTTAGGGCCTTTAAAGAGGTAATTAAGTTAAAATGGGGTCATTAGGTTGGTTCCTAATCCAATAAGAAGAGGAGATGAGGCTATACAGAGGACACCAGGGATGTGTATATTCAGAGGAGTGACGATGTGAGGCAAGGAGGAGGCAACCTGCACGCAAAGGAGAAAAAACAAATCTGCTGACATCTTGATCTTGGATTTCCAACCTCCAGAACTATGAGAAAATTAATTTCTGTTGTTTAAGTCTGTGGTATTTTGTTATGGCAGCCCTAGCAAACTAACATTTACAGATTTACCATAATTTATTTATTACCCCGTCAATGGGCATTTGGCTTGTTTCTAGTTTGGGGTTATTCCAAATAAAGTTACTATGAAAATTCATGAGAAACTCTTTGTATAGGTATAAGCTATCATTTCTCTTGGGTAGACACCTAGTATTTAGGCCTGTGTGATATGGTAAGAGTTATAATAAACCACCAATTTTTAAAAGTGCTAGTACTATTTTACATATAGTAGTATATGAGAGTTCCAGTTGCTCCATATTCTTGCCAAAATTTATTACAGACAATTGTTTTAAATTTAGACATCCTAATAAGTATATAGTAG